>NC_133324.1:728454820-728721212 GCF_042186555.1 Aquarana catesbeiana
ACAGAGGACCCAAAGCCTAACCCCACTGGCATTTCAATGACTCGTACAGCCAGGTTTCCCTGCTTATTCTGCTCTGATTCCAACAGATTGTCACCTGCATTGCTACAATGTCCTTATAAAGAACTACAGTGAATATAAAAGTCTACCCCTGTTAAAATGTCAGGTTTCTGTGATGTAAAAAAAAAAATGAGACAAAGATAAATCATTTCAGAACTTTTTCCACCTTTAAAGTGACCTATAAACTGTACAACTCAATTGAAAAACAAACTGAATGTTCAGGGGGAGGGGGAGGGGGAGTAAAAATACAAAAACTAAAATAATGTGGTTGCATAAGTGTGCACACCCTCTTATAACTGGGGGTGTAGCTGTGTTCAGAATTAAGCAATCACATTCAAACTTATGTTAAATAGGAGTCAGTACACACACCTGCCATCATTTAAAGTGCCTCTGATTAACCCCAGATAAAGTTCAGTTGTTCTAGTAGGTCTTTCCTGACATTTTCTTCGTCGCATCCTACAGCAAAGGCCATGGTCCGCAGAGAGCTTCCAAAGCATCAGAGGGATCTCATTGTTAAAAGGTATCAGGCAGAAGGGTACAAAAGAAATTCAAAGGCATTAGAAATACCATGGAACACAGTGAGGACAGTCATCAAATGGAGAAAATATGGCACAACAGAACTGGACGTGAAATTGATGAAAATACGAGAAGAAAACTGGTCAGGGAGGCTGCCAAGAGGCATACAGCAACATTAAAGGATCTGCAGGAGTATTTGGTAAGTATTGGCTGTGTGGTGCATGTGACAACAATCTCCCGTATTCTTCATATGGGGTAGAGTGGCAAGACGGAAGCCTTTTCTTATGAAGAAAAACATCCAAGCCCGGCTTAAATTTTGCAAAAACACATCTGAAGTCTCCCAAAAGCATGTGGGAAAATGTGTTATGGTCTGATGAAACCAAGGTTGAACTTTTTGGCCATAATTTCAAAAGCTATGTTTGGTGCAAAAACAACACTGCACATCACCAAAAGAACCATACCCACCGTGAAGCATGATGGTGGCAGCATCATGCTTTGGGGCTGTTTTTCTTCAGCTGGAACAGGGACCTTAGTCATGGTAGAGGGAATTATCAACAGTTCCAAATACCAGTCAATATTGGCCAAAAACCTTCAGGCTTCTGCTAGAAAGCCAAACATGAAGAGGAACTTCATCTTTCAGCATGACAACGACCAAAAGCATACATCCAAATCAACAAGGGAATGGCTTCACCAGAAGAAGATTAAAGTTTTGGAATGGCTCAGCCAGATCCCAGAGCTGAATCCGATTGAAAATCTGTGGGGTGATTTGAAGAGGGCTGTGCACAGGAGATGCCCTCGCAATCTGACAGATTTGGAGTGTTTTTGCAAAAAAGAGTCAAGTCAAGATGTCCCATTATGACCCATTAAGACTCATACCCCAAAAGACTGAGTGCTGTAATAAATTTAAAAGGTGCTTCAACAAAGTATTAGTAAGGGTGTGCACACTTATTTTTACTTCCATCCACCTAAAAAGATTTCAGTTTGTTTTTCCATTGAGTTGTACAGTTTATAGGTCACATTAAAAGGTGGAAAAAGTTCTGAAATTATTTATCTTTGTCTCTTTTTTTACATTACAGAAACCTGACATTTTAAAAGTGATGTGTAGACGTTTTATATCCACTGTACATAAAATGAAAAATAACTTTGCATTACCTCTGCAATGATAGTGGCAGGTAGGCAGACCTGGGAATTGAAGTACAGTATTTTTTTTTTTTTTTTTTACAGCTGAAGTCTGTAAAAAATAGCTGTGGATTATTTGACCCACCAGTGAAGTGAAAATCTCAGTTTTGTGCAGACTGACCCTTTAATAAAGCTCTCAATTTTAAAAATGCAAAGCAGAAAAACCAAACCGCTCTGAAAAGTGCAAATAAATTAAATCTGCTGCCTTAAACACAGAACAACAAATGTTCCAATGCCCTTTAGTAAGAACTAGTCTTTATTCCAAAAGGAACGTTCTGTGAAAAATGATGTGTGAACAGCGGGCACTGATGTTCACACAAGTATACTGCATACAGCCCAGCAGGCAAACTTCTTATTTATTTTGGATTGTGTCTTGGAGGTGCTGGCACAATGGAATTTAAGTACCATAATTGCTTGTTTCTGCCAGTGCCAATCTGAGAAATAAGAGGTACAAGAAAATGTATGTAAATTATGGTCATGATAAAATAAAATGCATTCATCTAGTCTACTGAAAAGATGTAATTTCTAATCACAACATGTCAAGGACAGAAGGAGCACAGAGAAAAAAAAAAAGCAGCAATAACGCAAAGTTCCTGAGGTTCATTTTACAAGGACCTCACACAAAGTGCTCTTTTTTTTTTCCCTTTCTCGTCTTTCGCAACTCCTACTAGAAACAGCATTATTTGCTAAAATAGTCAGAGCTGCCAATAGAGAAGGTATGTCAAAAGACACAGAACTAAAGATGGAAAAGGAACAAAAAAAAAAAAAAAAAAAGCAGAAGCACATTTTACGAATCCCTGCTCGCTGAATAGAATTTATAGCACTAATACTGAGATATTATTTGGGATGCTCTTACTGGGATAAACAAGTGTTTGAATGGCACAAAACAGATAACGCTATATTAAGTGGTTCAGTATCATACTTTCTAATTAGACTCTTTTCAAGGGTTCGAGGGCACTTTTAAAACAGCCTTGGTTCACATAATAGAACAATGGGAAAATTTTACGAATGGCTGAACGCTAACCCTGACAAGTGTGGAGAGCCAACTACAATACATTATATAGTAGCATAACCTGCCACCCACGTTGCTGAGAGCACAGCTTTCGAGGACAAGCACTGAGCTGTAAAAACCACAAAATCCCTTATTACACATTGTATTTTGCAGTTTGGGTAAAATGCACCATTTTGTTTCGACTGCAGATATAAGGTTTATTTTAACTACAGATAATTTTGGTGTTTGTTCAACAAGCGTAAAGCAATCTGTCTTCTTAGTCTGTATTTCAGATTTGTCTATTTTGTTCTGGACAAGAAAACAAAAGTATCTCCTTGCAGAAACACAATGAGGTTTGACATCTGCTACCTCACTTTTTCTTTCACTTACTCTTGTATTTTATACACTTCCATTTCCTACTGGAGCGGCCACTAGGCTCGGAGTTACATTTCAACCCCTCAGAACTTTGTCCACTCTGGCCTTGAAAACATGTTTCATTCTTTTTTTTTCCACATGTGCACTTTTTCAAGGAAAAAATGTGAGGGAAAAACAATTAGCTTAACCCCTTCATGACGATCATCAAAATAAACCTTAATGCCCAAGCCCAAATTACAACTTTGACATGTGTTAGTATAACTGTATATATCATCACAACTACCTAGTGTATCCAGGTGGATGGCTTTCATTTGGTGGGAACATTTCATGGAAATCTCTTGTTTTTTTTATTTGTATTATCAAATGAGGAGTTCCAGCCTGTAAAAAAAAAAAAAATTTAAGTCAGCAGCTAATACTGTAGCTGCTGACCTTTAATATAAGGACACTTACCTATCCAGGGATCCCGCAATGGAGGAGGGGCTGAAAATTTCGTAGATCGCCTCAACTATTAGGGCAATCTTACCCAGAAGTGGGAGCAGGTACCTGGTTTTGACAGGTATCCACTCACCCCCCCCCCCCCAATGTGGCAGAGGATGGGGGCGCTTTTTCAAAAGGAAAACTGACTCCAAAAATTAAAAAAATACATTTTTTTTTGTTATTCGGCTGTATATTTTTAAACCATTACCATGTATAGCCAACAAAAAGATCTGCAAAATAAATTCTCCTAAATAAAGTAGTAGGGCCAAGAAATAAGGACATTTTTTCTGTCCTACATAAACACAATGACAAATTTCTTACCTAAAGCACACTGCCACTTACTGTATACTGTCACTGATATTTACACTGCCACCAACATTGACACCTACACTGCCATTAAGCTAGGTAAATCATTGAACTAGTTATTCTTTATTTTTTTATCCTTCAACAGACTATTTTTTATTTTTTTTTTATACAGACTTCTAGGGTGGAGGAGATACCGTTTCCTCCTCCCTAGCAGACAAGTCTGTCGTTTCTCTTCTTCACAGAGGAAAGACAACACAGGGAAGGGCTACAAAGTAAGTGATCACCTCTGATAGCTAATCAGAGGCCATCTCATAGTGATCATGTGATCAGGGTCTTGTTCCTCCAGGTCCTGATCATTAGTAGAGACCCAGGGATGTCACGCGACTGAGCGTGCTCCCAGCACAAACACAAGAATACATTTATGCGTTGCCCAGGTTTAAAGCCCACTTCCAGGATGCCGTATATATGTGTTACGCAGTTGTAAGTGGTTAAAGAAAATCCAAAAGGAAATACTACTTGCTTGAAGGGTCACTGCTGAGTAAAAAAAAAATCCAGTAAAACATGTTTTTCAGTTTTGTGGAAAAACAGCAATAGAAGCAGATCACAAACAGAGGGATTGGGTCTGTGTCCCTTAACCGTTTCCCGTCCGGCCAAAGTACATTAAAGGTCGGACGGGAGCAGCGCCGATGCAGATGGACGTATCCGTATGTCCTGCCGCATCTGCCGTGTGTGCTCTCTGAGAGACGATCGCTAGCAGAGATCCTACAGATCTTTGTCAATAGGATCCTTAAACACTGGTATATTCTCAATAGGTAAAGTCTGTGTATTACAAGGCGGGGTATAGCCGAATCCATAGTGGAAATGGACCACTTCTTAATAAAAGCCTGGTCAAATGGATATTGGAGATTTGGTCAGGATCAATGGTGTCCTCAAAGTTGAGAAATATAGGCAGATACCTATCCAATATGCCATACCATCAGGGAGGTGTATGATTGGTCCCAATTCTGCAGCAGGACAATGACCCCAAACATACAGCCAATGTTATTAAGTAACGTCTTCAGCATGAAGAACAACAAGGAGTCCTGGAAGTAATAGTTTGGCCCCCACTGAGCCCTGATCGCAACATTGAGTCTGTCTGGGATTTACATGAAGAGACAAGGATTTTAGGCAGCCTACATCCACATAAGATCTCTGGTTAGTTCTCCAAGATGTTTGGAACAACCAACCTGCCGGGTTTCTTCAAAAACTGTGTGCAAGTATACCTAGAAGAATTGATGCAGTTTTGAAGGCAAAGGTTAGTCACACTTAATATTGTTTTGATTTGGATTTCTCTTCTTTCCCTGGAAGGAATAGAAGTATGCTTATGGCCTCTGCATTCTGAGGTATTAATCAAAGGATGCCCATTAAGTGTAGCAATGTTTAGAACTCCTCCCTGAATAAAGCAGAGAAGTGATAACACCTGATGGATCTAAAAGTGACTCTGAGGAGTGCGTCCACTCAAGTAGGAGACAACGATCCAGGATGCTGTAGTCAGATCTCTGGTGAGGGAAGGACACTGGAGTTAGAACTGTCAGTGAGCTGAACAGATATCATACAGTGGGACTGCTTATCTTTCGCTTAGAATCTGACATGTTTTGCTGCTAGGCTGAGGTCACTCAACACAAAATTCCTCTCTCTCAGTTAATTGAGGGACACAGCTTCTCTTAAGTCTCAACCATAGGGTTTGTAGCTCCACCTACAGGATTAGGACACTAGGTAGAAAAGAACACAGCACCACCTAAGGGCAGTCCTAGCTGGTATAAACTCATCTCTGCTATAGGCAGGTCAGTCAGTCATAATGCAGTAAAAGGAAAAATGAAGCAACTAGAGGGGCAGATGCTGTGTCTGCCAATGAACTCAATTTTAAAGTGAGTAACAAAAAAATCCAATTTTCTCTTGCGTTTATTGACAGACACAGCTTCACCCAATTTTTGACCACGGGGACGTTCCAAAGCAGTGCCTCAATGAGAAGTGGAAACCAGGAGCAAAACAGGCAAACATGCAAAACACCTGAAACCCCCCCCCCCCCCAATAAGTGAAACAGGAACAAAACCTTGCGGCCAAAACAAGCATCCAGAGATGCAAAACACATCAACTTTGTAAAACTTAAAGGTAAAGGTGTGCACAGACGACGAGGTAGCTACCCTGAAACTTGAGACACAGACGTCTGATATCGGAATCAGCCTGGTATAGTGTGCCGTAAAGGGGAAGAGAGGAGCCTGACCCTTAATCGCATAACCCTGGACAACCATCTGCAGTATTCCAATGGGAAATGGTGGCAGAAGATGCCACCAGGCCTTTTGAGGGCCGTCTGCAATCACAAAGAAAGAATCTGACCTCGGGAAGGAAGCAATAGCAGACAGGTAAACTCAAACCGCCTGGACCACATGCAGGGAGAGAAATGCAACTTCCTTAGTTTACTTACTTTTAGGATGCAATGGACGCAAGCACAGGGAATGCAGCACAATGTCCTCATTCGGTTGCAAATTAGACACCTCCTTCGGAAGGAATTAGGGACACAGACAAAGAACCACCTCACTCCTGTGTGCGACCAACTAGGGAGACATACATGACACCGCCTATTGTCTCTGACACCCGATATACAGAGACAATACAAAAAAAAGTAACCTTCTGAAGAAGCATAAGTGAGGGAATATCCCTAATATTCACAAAAGGGAGGTTTTTGAAGGACAGAAATAACCAGGTTCAGGTCCGTCAGTGGCAATGGACAACGCACATGTCGAACCCCCTGGATGAAGGTAGGAATCAAGACGTGCAAGGGATGTTGAAAACATTAACATATTAGCCACTGGTCCTGGTAAAACCAGAGGGCTTTAGGAAATGTGAATCTATTTATGTTGCTACACAAAGGAATCTTTTGATTGATAATGTAAATGACAAATCTGTAAATGGTTCATGGGCACTTACAGGATTAGTGGAAAAATGAAAAGAGCAAAGTGCCAAACCTATATCATCCAGTCGGAATTCTTCTTGTACTGGTCTGACTTGAGTATTCATGAACTGTAATTATTTGCTATAGCTTACAGTGCTTAGCATTTCGATTCTTCCACTGTTTATTGAAAAAGCCTGTTATCAGAAGCTTCAGAGCTGTGACATTTTTGAAACAAGGAGTATCCACAATGAGTTCAGAAGCCTGGAAGCCCTCAAAATCATGTTAAACTTTTTATACAAAACTAACCCAAACACATGAGCTCTTCAGAATGGAAAACACATGGGATTTTCGAAATGGAAAACACCTGATCCTTGCCGTGTGACAGAAACCTTTATTCTGGGTCTCATTTTAAATGGTTGAGCTGAAAACCAAAGACCAGAAAAATTAGAAAATCAGATGCAATCCCATACAACAGAAATTATTGTACATAAGAAAACTGCAACATGTGTAGCAAAAAGTAAAATATGGTTTTAAAGTGAAGATCTGTTACCGGCGATAAATTTACCCAGTTGTCAAACGTACTGTATGTACTTTCACGACAAAGATAACAGAGCTATGATTATACTTTAAAGCCTGCCATTTCTTTTTTTTTGAATAGACATGGCATCTTCTATTGCGGTCTATGACCGTGTGAGGGCAGACCCTGTCACCTGGGTAGGAAGACACCAGCTACAAACATGCAAACTAGCAAAACTGTGTTCCTTGTGGCTTTCTCAACAGGTCTCCCACAGCTGCCGCACAGGCATAGTTGTAGAACCTAGGATTCTCTGTGACTTATTGGCCTGCTACACAGATCAGAGGTCACAGGTTTTCTATACTTAACTTTTACACAAGAGGGGGTACACACCACTGCTCCTTCCAGTTCTGCCTTGTGCTATCCCTTCTCATCTGATTGACAGCTGCATTACATAACACATGCAAAAAGTGGTTGACAGGAGAGGGAGGAGTTGTAAAGGCAGTAGGTTTTTTCTTTTTTTTTTTTTTTTTTTATCTTAATGCATTCAATAAAAAAACCTTGTGTGTGTAGCAGCCTCCCCAGCACCCCCCCCCCAATTACTTACCTGAGCCCCATCTCTCTGCAGTGATGTCCACGAGTGTCTAAGCCGTTCAGGACACTCCTCCTGATTGGCTGAGACACAGCAGTGGCGCCACTGGCTCCCGAGGCTGTCAAAGTCAGTCAGCCAATCAGGGTAGAGAGGGGGCGGAGCCAGACCGGGCATTCATGTCTGAATGGATACACGGAGCTCTGACTCGGCTCGGGTGACCCCATGAGAGCTGCTGGCTGAGGGGGCACTTGATAGGAGAGAGGGGCTAGAAGCAGCAAAGAAGGACCTGAGAAGAGGAGGATTGGGGCTGCTCTGTGCAAAACCAACTGCACAGAGGAGGTAAGTATAACTTTAATGTTATTTTTATTTATTTTTTTAAACTAGACTTTACAATCACTTTAATACTAAAGTGAGGTAGTGAAACAGACTCTGCTAGATGACACATGCATAAGACCTCTCACACACTGGGGCAGTTTTCAGGCTTTTTAGCACTAGAAATAGCCTCTGCTAAGCGCCTGAAAACCGCCTCTCTTTCATTCCAGTGTGACTTTTCACACTGGGGTGGTGCGCTTGCGGGACGAGAAAAAAAGTCCTGCAAGCAGCATCTTTGGGGCGGGTTGGGAGTGCTGTATACAGTGCTCCCAAAATGCCTCTGCCCATTGGAACGAATGGGCAGCGCATTCAAGGCAATTTGAAAGCACAGCAAAACTGGGGTTTTTAACCCCTTTTTTGAGGTTAAAAGCGCCCCACTAGCAGCCGAAAAGCGGTAAAGCATGCCGCTAAAACGAGCGTGAAACGGGTCTAACTTAAGTATGGAAAAAGCAAAATCTAAACACATATATGCAGAAATGTATGCATGCGCTATGTTTACCTTTCGATCTCAGAGTATTTGCATTAATTAGAAAATATGCTTCAGTTCTTCTTTAAAGGAGTATTATGGGCAAAAGCAAAAAAGGTATGTACATGATGGAGCCTGTCAATAGCATTACCGCAACAGTTTTTGTGTGACAGCCCATCAATACTGCTAGTAGATCCCTTGATTTTCACCTTTGTGCAACAGGGCGACAGCACGGTTTGTTCTGCAGTAAAATTGTGCAGCAGCGTTACTAAGGTAGCGGTACCACTTGAATTTTGTCCGCTATTTATAGTAAAAGGCCATTACGGGTCGATCATTTTCTGCCCAAGAGAATGTTGCTATATTGTTGTCCTACACTGGCTATGTATATTTAGCCTGGTTAATCCATGTTGGAACACATCCAGCCTTATAGAAACCTCTTTTGGATATTGGTATCTATTGTGCATTGTTTTCCTGATGCATATGCTACCTACCTTATTCTATTTTTTTTTAAATGTTGTACTTCATTATCTTCTGTCTATGATACTCAACTTTAATAAAAAAGAAAGTTAAAAAAAAGAAGTGCAGCAGCATTATCACTTATGGACATGTAGTCGATGACGGGTTACAAATTTGGGAGTACACGGTTACTTGGGCACAGGGAGAAAAAAAAAATTGATGTTACAAATTTTTTAATACACTGTTGATCTAAATTAGTGGTATGAAATGTTCCTGTAGAAACATATAAATAATGTATACACTCTATATGGTTTCTAAGGCAGATCACTTGTAAATGTACAGTTTGGAGCTAAGGCAATGTATTTATCTGTCAGCACACGCTGTACTCCACCCGCATTACACCATACAGCTTATCAGCCAAGAAATTTCAGACGAGAAAGAACTAAAAAAAAATCAAATATACAGGAATAAAAGGCATCATACAAGAACTACCGCAGACAAACCCCATATGACTTTCAAAAAGAAATCTGGAGTCCACTGAAGAAGAGATAAATTAAATTTAAAGATTAGTTCTTAATTATTAAAAGAACTATCGGCAAGTTGTGACGTCATCACCCACAAGCTATCTGCATTCATTAGAAGACTGAGAGCAAGCAGGTAATTGTGTGTTATTACAAACAAGATATAGCAGGTCTCTTCTGCAATTAAAAGCAACTTTGTTGCAGTTTAAAAAAAAATCAGGTTCAGTTCCGGTTTAAAGTAAGTTGAAAAACAGACTTACTGGCCAGATCGCAAGGGGGGTTATTTACGAAAGGCAAATCCACTTTGCACTACAAATGCACTGCAAGTGCACTTGGAAGTGCAGTCGCTGTAAATCTAAGGGGTACATCTGAAATGAGGGGAAGCTCTGCTGATTTTATCACCCAATCATGTGCAAGCTAAAATGCTGTTTTTTTATTTTCCTTGCATGCCCCCCTCGGATCTACAGTGAGTGCACTTTCAGTGCACTTGTAGTGAAAAGTGGATCTGCCTTTAGTAAATAACCCCCAAGGCATCTAAGTTACAGGCGACGACTCAAACACAAAAAGCTTACTGTGTTAATACTAGTGTCATATGTAATTTTTTATTTTGGCCATAGTTACACTTTAAAGAGTAACTCCACTTTCGTGGGGGGAAAAAAATAGCAAATAAAGAAAAAACAATAGGAGTATACAATTGCAACACAAGTGATAGTGTAATTGAATGTTATTAAAAATTTACTTTCCTTTTCAATCTACAGATGCTGTAATTTTCTGAAAATGCATTGCAATATGGCTACCGGGAGTTGTTCTGTACACAGAATACGTACTGAACACTCGCCAGAAACATAATTTCCTGCTTGTGTGATTGGCACACCGATTTTCCCAGAAGTCTGCCTAAGATACAAGTCAGAAATTCAAGCATCCCCTGGAACAAAAATGTAATTTTTTAGCGAGATACTCCCAGTAGGAACACGTCTAAAGGGATGCAGGCCCTGCAGATTTCCTTAGAGATCTGAAGGTGCCCAGCTGATTGATAATTATGAAACCACTCCCATTAGACTCACTCAGCACAGAGGAACAAACAGTGATTTCTTCAGAATAACAAAAGGTAGGAATCTGCAACAAAGGTTGTTATAATCCTTGTAATGTACAGAGATCACTCAGAGGGGAATGTTTTTTTCTCAACAAAAGTGGAGTTACGCTTTAGAATAATCAACCACAGGGGTATAGTAACTATTTTGAATTCTTTAAGTTCTTAAGGTGGCAATATACCCAAAATGAATATTTTGGCTTTTGGTTGATGTTGGAGAGGTAAATCACCTAAGGCTGGATTCACACCTATGCATTTTTAGTGCTTTTTGCATTTTGCAGATTTGAACTACAGGACGTGTTCCATAGGAAACCATGTTAAAATGGACTGTAGTGCAAATCTGCAAAATGCAAAAAGCACTAAAACTGCATAGGTGTGAGAATCCAGCCTTATGGATTGTTATATTTTTCAATGACTCTACTGGTGAAAATCTACTGCACAACAATGGGACCACAATCACACCGGCAGAACAAAGGGAACCCTAAACACCTACTGGATTTGTAATTTACTTTATTGGGAACAGAACCATAAACTGTGGGGGTTATTTACTAAAGGCAAGAAAGTGCAATTGCTGTAGAACTGAGAGGGACATGCAAGGAAAATAAAAAACAGCATTTTTGCTTGCACATGATTGGATGACAGAAATCAGCAGAGCTTCCCCTAATTTCAGATGTTCCCTTCAGATCTACAGCAACTGCACTTCCAAGTGCACAGTGGATATGCCTTTAGTAAATCAACCCCTATGTCAGGTAAAGCCACAATGGGGCTCCCAAAAGATAGCAATAAGTTATTTGATCTATTAGACTCCACATAAAACTAAAATACAACTTCTAAATGAACCAAAAATACAGCCCTAAAAAGTGAGAGAAGCAACATGTGATGAGATCACCACTGTCCAGACATCTCCCGCAACCAACATACTAAGTTAATACGTTCCTCTTTTGACCCAATTACTATGCATTCCCACAAAACTAGTACAGTCACTCTCTTACTCCATTCTACATTACCTATCTCACATCTTCAATCTTTCCCTCTCTGCTCGCATCTTCTCCACCCCCTATCCCTAAAAAGCCATCACGGGACAGCTCACTTTATACAAATTAAAACCTGTCTCCTTGCTCCCATGTACCTCCAAACTTCTTGAGCCTTGTCTACATCTGTCTGAGCTGCTATCTCACTGATAACTACCTAATATAGTTTCTACCTACATTTGCCTGAAACTGTCCTACTAAAAATTCACTACAGACCTACCTCTTAGGCCTTTCTGCTGCCTTTGATACAGTTTACTCCTCAGAAAACTCCACTTCCATCTTACATATCTCAGTGCATCTTCAGAATCACCTACAATGTTATATAACCCTCTCATATTCCCCTTTGCGTAGGGGGCTCCCCAGGATTTTGTTACTGAACCAGCTTCTGGTCTCCATCTATATGTCCTTACTGAGTCTGTTGATAACCTACCACAGCTGCCAATACATGTGATGACACCCAAATCGATCTCTATTCCTCAGCCTCTCTATTCCTACCTTCAGTATTGTATAGCTTTACAGACCCTTCTCCGGTACTGAAATTGCTTACTATTGTTTCACTGCAAAATGTGAGCTACTCAAGGTGTGCAGTAGAAGCAGCAGCAAATCAGCTAGAGCCGGACTTATTTTCTGTAAGGAGGCTGTTTAGCATCATCCAACACTTTCTTCTCCTGCTTGACTGTCCCTGGCGCCCCTTTCATTCACTGGATTTCAGTTATTTCAACCACTGAGGTTCAGCATCACATGCAGGCATTACCTGGGTGGTCTGTATGCAAATGCAGCTTGCCTAGGAACGCTCACTCCTCCCCACAGACATCCAATTATTAAGGCACGGAACAAGTAAAGAAAAATCTCAGCCACCACACACCATGCAAGCCCAGTGTATAATAGGTGATAGCAGCCTCAGTCTAGCTCCAACCAGGACATGCCCACAACATGTTTCACCCCACCCACGGGGCTAAGTCATGGAGGTCCTCCATAACTCAGCCCTCTGGGTGGGGCTAAACATATCAGGGGTGTGGCCCAGATGGGCTTAGGCTGAGGCTGCTATCACCTATTACACATTTGGCTTGTATGGTGTGCGGTGGCTAAGATTTTTCTCTACTTGTTCTGTGGATTTCAAGGAGCCAGGGCTTGACCTGCACCCTCAGTGAAACACACCGAATTGGGGACACAGATGCCGGAGTGGAGACCCTAAAGTCGGTTTAGGTTCACAGCTAATAAGGCGTTTTAACATAGATAGTTTTGCATAACTCATCTCAAGAGCCAGACCACTTATGGCATCAGGGCTAAGGGCTCTTGAGAGGAGTACTGAGGTAGGGAGCTGTGATATTTTTAGAAAGGTATGTACAGCACCATGCGGACTCCTCCGCCAACCATGATCAGCCTACATTGCATAAAGAAACACAGAAACCCAGTGATGACCTTGCTTGGTCTAAAGTACGGCATTTAATGAAACTTGAAAGCATTTATTTAAAAATATCATTAGCATGTTATTGAGTTGGGAAAAGGAGGGACCAGAGAATGCAAATCAGACAGATTTTAAATTTAGCTTTAGGAGGTTGTATCACTGAAGTTCAGCTGGGTAAGGAGGGTCCTTATTGCCCTTGCTGGAAACTGCAACAAAGCTGCAGCATTAAAATACCACAACAACACACAGAAGTCTAAAAGGACCCCATAGATATTTTTTTCCACATACATTTATTTTAAATATAAGATACATACACACTTTCTTTTTTAATTAAAATATACCAAGACTGATACAGCTGCATATGGCTGGCAAACAAATATTTAAGCTGTAAGCCGTACATTCTTATTTACACTAACAAAATTATTAGAAAATGTAAACTGTTGTGAAGAAATGTATTCTACGCATTCATTAGACACATGGTCAGCCTAGTGACAGATCACCATAAACATGAACCAGGGGGCAAGAAAGAATTCCATAAATAGGAGAAGCTAAACACCAAAACGCTGTTTGGATTGTCTGTGAAGCCGCATGATGTTTTCATTATACATCTAAGGAGATTTTTATACTACATAGATGTATAATTCCGTTACTCTCACTTTCCAAACAGGCAATCTGTAAATTCCTACCAGGTTCAAACCACAGTTCATGTATGCTGGATTTAGCATTAGCTGAGAAAAAGGACATCCAAGGCTTAGGCCTCATGAACATTGCTGTACATGAGGCAGTTGGGCATTTTTTTCAGCTGCCCCTGAACTCTCCTCTATGTTATCTTATCAGTACATGTACACAGGGTCTTTTATAGTTGTTTCTAGGCAGTTGAGTTTGGAAGCATTTTTTGGAACGCAAAAAAATGCGTTCAGGACAGATGTTCAGAGGCATTTGAAAAGCTAAATACCTGCAACAGCCTGAAACACTGCTAAATGCGGTAACTCGCGTTTAGCAGCGTTTTGTTTACAGACGTTTTTCATTTTAACAAAAAAATAAATAAAATAAAAATATATTTTTTTTAAAACGCTGCTAGACGCAAACACGCCTAAACGCGGCATGTAAATGCGGCTAAACAGACGTTTTTAGACGTTGGTTTCTAGCTGTCAAGTTAAATCGCTCAGAAGAGGTTAAACAATGTCCTGTGTACATGAAGCCTTACACCACAAGAAGTATTTGTTTTCTGCAGAACTTCCTGAAAAAAACAGTAATTGCAATATCACAAATAAGCCAATGCGGCCAAACACGCCTCCAACAAATCAAGTAAGCCAGATTTATAATTTCTATACCAGACAACCTCTTGTTATTCATTCACTGTACAGACTAATCAGCCAAACAGTTCAAGGAGGTCTAATACACGAGTCCTAGGTTATATGGCCCAATTCCACACCATACATAACTGCAATCCCTCACATCACCATATAAATCATTGATCTATATCAGTGGTCCACAAACTGCGGCCCACAAACCAGATGCAGCCCTTTACTTGCCTTTATCTGGCCCTCAGGGCCTACTCCTTCCCACTGACAGCAATAATGAGGCACTATTCCACCCGCTAACACCAACAATGGGGCACTATTCCTCCCACTGACACCAATAATGGGGCACCATTTCTCCTACTGAAACCAATGGGGCACTATTCCTCCTACTGAAACCAATGGAGCACTATTCCTCCCACTGACACCAATAATGGGGCACCATTTCTCCCACTGATACAAATGATGAGGCACCATTCCTTCCCACTGGCACCAACAATGGGGGCACTGTTCCTCCCACTGACCCCAACAATGTAGGCACTATTAATCCCACTGAAACCAATGGAGCACTATTCCTCCCACTGACACCAATAATGGGGCACCGTTCCTTCCCACTGGCACCAACAATGGGGGCACTGTTCCTCCCACTGACCCCAACAATGGGGGCACTGTTCCTCCCACTGACCCCAACAATGGGGGCACTGTTCCTCCCACTGACCCCAACAATGGGGGCACTGTTCCTCCCACTGACCCCAACAATGGGGGCACTGTTCCTCCCACTGACCCCAACAATGGGGGCACTGTTCCTCCCACTGACCCCAACAATGGGGGCACTGTTCCTCCCACTGACCCCAACAATGGGGGCACTGTTCCTCCCACTGACCCCAACAATGGGGGCACTGTTCCTCCCACTGACCCCAACAATGGGGGCACTGTTCCTCCCACTGACCCCAACAATTGGGGCACTGTTCCTCCCACTGACCCCAACAATGGGGGCACTGTTCCTCCCACTGACCCCAACAATGGGGGCACTTTTCCTCCCACTGACCCCAACAATGGGGGCACTGTTCCTCCCACTGACCCCAACAATGGGGGCACTGTTCCTCCCACTGACCCCAACAATGAGGGCACTGTTCCTCCCACTGACCCCAACAATGTAGGCACTATTAATCCCACTGACACCAACAATGGGGGCACTATTCCTCCCACTGACACCAACAATGGGGGAACTATTCCTCCCACTGACCCCAACAATGGGGGCACTATTCCTCCCACTGACCCCAATAATGAGGGCACTATTCCTCCCACTGACACCAACAGTGTGGGCACTATTAATTCCACTGACACCAACAATGTGGGCACTATTCCTCCCACTGACACCAACAATGTGGGCACTATTAATCCCACTGACACCAACAATGGGGGCACTATTCCTCCCACTGACACCAACAATGGGGGAACTATTCCTCCCACTGACCCCAACAATGGGGGCACTATTCCTCCCACTGACCCCAATAATGAGGGCACTGTTCCTCCCACTGACACCAACAATGTGGGCACTGTTCCTCCCACTGAGCCCAACAATGAGGGCACTGTTCCTCCCACTGACCCCAACAATGTAGGCACTATTAATCCCACTGACACCAACAATGGGGGCACTATTCCTCCCACTGACACCAACAATGGGGGAACTATTCCTCCCACTGACCCCAACAATGGGGGCACTATTCCTCCCACTGACCCCAACAATGGGGGCACTATTCCTCCCACTGACCCCAATAATGAGGGCACTATTCCTCCCACTGACACCAACAGTGTGGGCACTGTTCCTCCCACTGACACCAACAGTGTGGGCACTGTTCCTCCCACTGACCCCAACAATGAGGGCACTGTTCCTCCCACTGACCCCAACAATGTAGGCACTATTAATCCCACTGACAGCAACAATGGGGGCACTATTTCTCCCACTGACACCAACAATGGGGGAACTATTCCTCCCACTGACCCCAACAATGGGGGCACTATTCCTCCCACTGACCCCAACAATGGGGGCACTATTCCTCCCACTGACCCCAATAATGAGGGCACTATTCCTCCCACTGACACCAACAGTGTGGGCACTATTAATTCCACTGACACCAACAATGTGGGCACTATTCCTCCCACTGACACCAACAATGGGGGCACTATTCCTCCCACTGACACCAACAATGGGGGCACTATTCCTCCCACTGACACCAACAATAGGGGAACTATTCCTCCCACTGACACCAATAATGGGGCACCATTTCTCCTACTGAAACCAATGGAGCACTATCCCCCCCACTGACACCAACAATGCGGCACTATTCCTCCCACTGACACCAATAATGGGGCACCATTTCTCCCACTGATACAAATGATGAGGCACCATTCCTTCCCACTGACCCCAACAATGAGGGCACTGTTCCTCCCACTGACCCCAACAATGTAGGCACTATTAATCCCACTGACACCAACAATGGGGGCACTATTCCTCCCACTGACATCAACAATGGGGGAACTATTCCTCCCACTGACCCCAACAATGGGGGCACTATTCCTCCCACTGACCCCAACAATGGGGGCACTATTCCTCCCACTGACCCCAATAATGAGGGCACTATTCCTCCCACTGACACCAACAGTGTGGGCACTATTAATTCCACTGACACCAACAATGTGGGCACTATTCCTCCCACTGACACCAACAATGTGGGCACTATTAATCCCACTGACACCAACAATATGGGCACTATTCCTCCCACTGACACCAACAATGTGGGCACTATTAATCCCACTGACACCAACAATGTGGGCACTATTCCTCCCACTGACACCAACAATGTGGGCACTATTAATCCCACTGACACCAACAATGGGGGCACTATTCCTCCCACTGACACCAACAATGGGGGCACTATTAATCCCACTGACACCAACAATGGGGGCACTATTAATCCCACTGACACCAAAAATGGGGGCACTATTCCTCCCACTGACACCAACAATGGGGGCACGATTCCTCCCACTGACACCAACGATGGGGGCACGATTCCTCCCACTGACACCAACAATGTGGGTACTATTAATCCCACTGACACCAACAATGGGGGCACTATTCCTCCCACTGACACCAACAATGGGGGCACTATTCCTCCCACTGACCCCAATAATGAGGGCACTATTCCTCCCACTGACACCAACAATGGGGGCACTATTCCTCCCACTGACACCAACAATGGGGGAACTATTCCTCCCACTGACACCAATAATGGGGCACCATTTCTCCTACTGAAACCAATGGGGCACTATTCCTCCTACTGAAACCAATGGAGCACTATCCCCCCCACTGACACCAACAATGCGGCACTATTCCTCCCACTGACACCAATAATGGGGCACCATTTCTCCCACTGATACAAATGATGAGGCACCATTCCTTCCCACTGGCACCAACAATGGGGGCACTGTTCCTCCCACTGACCCCAACAATGGGGGCATTGTTCCTCCCACTGACCCCAACAATGGGGGCACTGTTCCTCCCACTGACCCCAACAATGGGGGCACTGTTCCTCCCACTGACCCCAACAATGGGGGCACTGTTCCTCCCACTGACCCCAACAATGGGGGCACTGTTCCTCCCACTGACCCCAACAATGGGGGCACTGTTCCTCCCACTGACCCCAACAATGAGGGCACTGTTCCTCCCACTGACCCCAACAATGTAGGCACTATTAATCCCACTGACACCAACAATGGGGGCACTATTCCTCCCACTGACACCAACAATGGGGGCACTATTCCTCCCACTGACCCCAATAATGAGGGCACTATTCCTCCAACTGACACCAACAGTGTGGGCACTATTAATTCCACTGACACCAACAATGTGGGCACTATTCCTCCCACTGACACCAACAATGTGGGCACTATTAATCCCACTGACACCAACAATGTGGGCACTATTCCTCCCACTGACACCAACAATGTGGGCACTATTAATCCCACTGACACCAACAATGTGGGCACTATTCCTCCCACTGACACCAACAATGTGGGCACTATTAATCCCACTGACACCAACAATGTGGGCACTATTCCTCCCACTGACACCAACAATGTGGGCACTATTAATCCCACTGACACCAACAATGGGGGCACTATTCCTCCCACTGACACCAACAATGGGGGCACTATTAATCCCACTGACACCAACAATGGGGGCACTATTAATCCCACTGACACCAAAAATGGGGGCACTATTCCTCCCACTGACACCAACAATGGGGGCATGATTCCTCCCACTGAAACCAACGATGGGGGCACGATTCCTCCCACTGACACCAACAATGTGGGCACTATTAATCCCACTGACACCAACAATGGGGGCACTATTCCTCCCACTGACACCAGCAATGGGGGCACTATTCCTCCCACTGACCCCAATAATGAGGGCACTATTCCTCCCACTGACACCAACAATGTGGGCACTGTTCCTCCCACTGACCCCAACAATGAGGGCACTGTTCCTCCCACTGACCCCAAAAATGTAGGCACTATTAATCCCACTGACACCAACAATGGGGGCACTATTCCTCCCACTGACACCAACAATGGGGGAACTATTCCTCCCACTGACCCCAACAATAGGGGCACTATTCCTCCCACTGACCCCAACAATGGGGGCACTATTCCTCCCACTGACCCCAATAATGAGGGCACTATTCCTCCCACTGACACCAACAGTGTGGGCACTGTTCCTCCCACTGACCCCAACAATGAGGGCACTGTTCCTCCCACTGATCCCAACAATGTAGGCACTATTAATCCCACTGACACCAACAATGGGGGCACTATTCCTCCCACTGACACCAACAATGGGGGAACTATTCCTCCCACTGACCCCAACAATGGGGGCACTATTCCTCCCACTGACCCCAACAATGGGGGCACTATTCCTCCCACTGACCCCAACAATGGGGGCACTATTCCTCCCACTGACCCCAACAATGGGGGCACTATTCCTCCCACTGACCCCAACAATGGGGGCACTATTCCTCCCACTGACCCCAACAATGGGGGCACTATTCCTCCCACTGACACCAACAGTGTGGGCACTATTAATTCCACTGACACCAACAATGTGGGCACTATTCCTCCCACTGACACCAACAATGTGGGCACTATTAATCCCACTGACACCAACAATGGGGGCACTATTCCTCCCACTGACACCAACAATGGGGGCACTATTCCTCCCACTGACACCAACAATGGGGGAACTATTCCTCCCACTGACCCCAACAATGGGGGCACTATTCCTCCCACTGACCCCAATAA
This sequence comes from Aquarana catesbeiana, assembly GCF_042186555.1. Classification (NCBI taxonomy): domain Eukaryota; kingdom Metazoa; phylum Chordata; class Amphibia; order Anura; family Ranidae; genus Aquarana; species Aquarana catesbeiana. Next base: position 728,474,766 of record NC_133324.1, read on the forward strand.
TGAGGGCACTATTCCTCCCACTGACACCAACAATGTGGGCACTATTAATTCCACTGACACCAACAATGTGGGCACTATTCCTCCCACTGACACCAACAATGTGGGCACTATTAATCCCACTGACACCAACAATGGGGGCACTATTCCTCCCACTGACACCAACAATGGGGGCACTATTCCTCCCACTGACACCAACAATGGGGGCACGATTCCTCCCACTGAAACCAACGATGGGGGCACGATTCCTCCCACTGACACCAACAATGGGGCATGATTCCCCCCAATGACACTACCAACAGGGCACGTTTCCTCCCACTGACACCTCCAATGGTGACACCATTCCTCAAAGTGACATCACTGATGGGGCACTATTCCTTCTTCGACCAAGGTGCCATGTCATTTTCTCACTCTCTCTGACCACCAAGGTTGAGGAATTGTTTAATCCCTCTGACACTTGGACATTTTTAACTCCCGCTGACCAAATTCCAGCCTCCCTAAAGTCTGAGGGACAGTAATCTGGCCCTTTGTTAAGAAAGTTTGGAGACACCTGATCTATATGGTAATTACAAATGTCAAAGTGCACGGTATGACAGAAGCACTACTGTCCCAATGTAAATGTAACAAGTGACACTGGAAAAGTCAGTTTTGGAAGCTAAAAGTAGCCAATATCAAGGAATAGGTAGTCTAGTGGACGGGTCTAATTAAATACAGGTGAGTTTTGCTCCCAAATGGAAGAGGATTGCACTCAGACAAGGCTCCCATGTAAACCTTTGCTGCTGTGGTTTCGAGTGCCCGAATCGGATTACTAATTCTTATCTACTAATTAATAATTAGATAATAAAGATGGCAATACACAGACTGAATTGCGCTCAATTCCTGCTGAACCTGACAAAACTGTAGCTGGCCCTATAGGCACCCTTCCACCTAACAAAAGTAGATCCTTTGATCGACTGTTGTTGAAGGAGACGGTTGGAAAATTTTCAGCCAAACCAATGAACTATGAAGAGAAGCCCCTATTATAAAGTGTAGAAATGGATCTCTGCTGTTTTGTTGGGGTGTGAGCTGCAGCAAAACAAGGAATTTGGCCAACATTTTTGGCAAGATAAATGAAGCAAATTATCATAACATTATGGAGGAAAATGTTAATTTATCTTGGAAGCTGCATATGAGATGCACTTAGCCTTTCCAACATGACAATGACCCTTCAGTGGCAGAAGCAGTAAAATTCAAGGTTCTGCAGTGGGCATCACAATCTCCTGACCTTAATATCATTGAGTAACATTGGGGAGACCTGAAACATGCAGTTCTTGCGAAGACAGTCAAATAATGCCACTTTTCCCCTAGACCTCCTATTGATCTGTTCCCACCCCAGAGGTGGAGCTTGGAATCCTCATGCCCTGAAAGATAAGATATATATACTCAGTTGAGGACATTTATAAGGTTTGGCTCTGAAGAAGGTGTTGCTGAATTATGGCGCATACTGTGGACTGTTTAGCTACAGACGAGTAGCTTGACGAGTGTTTGTGAATACATTTTATGAGAATTTCTCAATAAAGTGAACTTGTGGGATAATGTACTAAGCTGGTGCGCCCTTTTGTGTTTGTTTCTTGAAATAATTTACAGGACCTGGTGGCTATTTGTCAAGAAGAATGGTCCGCTTTTCATATATCCCAAAATAATGCAAGCCGTCATTGATGCGAAAGGGGATAATACACAATATTAAGAAGTAAATGTAAGCAAACTTTTGAATAAGACCATTTTATTATTTTCCTTTATTAAAGTATATCTATAGCTAAATCTTTGTTTTAAATGTTTGGATAGTGTGGGGAAGGATTAAAGCCCACCATATTTTACTGCTATGTGGGTGCTCCATTGGAGAGAATTTCCAACACTCTTTGTCATAATTCTTTCTCCGGATGGAAAGTGAGAATACTCTTCAAGGGCAACACATTCAGGAATAAAAATGCTTTTAATATCTAATTTATATTTATATTATGGGGGAAGGCCAGAACCCTGTCAGCTTTTTATTGTTGCCTGTTTTCCGGTTAGAAAAAAGTAAAGAAAAAATGGCGCAAGATATTTGTTTAGTGTGGCTGAGTAATGGCCCAAGGGTGAAAACTATGGGGCGTAAACACTTTCAAAAAGTTCATGTAAGGAGAAATAATCCATTTTAATAAACAATCTTGATACACTTGTGGCAGCACCTCAGAACAGACTAAAGAATTTTCTGTAATGATAAGAAAAGAACACCAGAGAACACTCACCTAAGTGTAGCATTAGAAAGACTTTACTGATAAAAAGACAATAAATAACTCACAATGATAGCAAAATATGTCCAGCCCCCTGCTTTTGAGCCCTCTTCCTTGTTTTTTCTACCCGACAAGCGGGGGTGAGGCTGTTTCCTGAAATAGAGTGACCTGCCAATTATCCACATGAGATCTGTCCTGGGATGTGCTTATGACAAGCACCATATTTTGCTACCTTTGTGAGCTGTTTATTGTCTTATCATTAAAATCTTTCTAATGTTACACTTAGGTGGGCTTCCTCTGGTGTTCTTTTCTTTATGTTTTCCTGTTGCAGATTTTTACTCATTCATGTTTGGTAAAACAGCCCAAAAACAGGAAGTGAGGGGAAATAACTAAAATAATAAATAAAGAGCCCCGTTTAGAAAAAAAATCTGACAGGGGTTCTAATTCTTCCCCACTTTATCCAAAACTAAGGAAAAATGTTTTGGCTATGTGAAGTCTAGGCAGGAACTTGAACAAAGGGTTCATAGGGCAAGCTCATTACCCAAAAAACAGCTCCTTCAGGAATGTAGGAAGGAAGGAGGTTTGGAGAACTAATACCCCTGGAGAAAATAAGTTGGTTTGAAAATGAAAATATTGCTTAAACTGAATTATCCAATGAAGTTGGTCATAAATATGACCTGTTTCACCAAAAAGTCCTGCCAACTTATTCAAGTATTATGCAAACGTATTGATAAAAAGGTGATACTGTGACAAAAGTATCATGAAATATTATAATCTAGGTGGGCCAATGATGCTTAAATTAGGGATTTCTTATAGAAACCGGTACTCAGAGAAATATATAAGCTACAGTTAATGATTACCTTCTAAAAGTGCTAATTTTCTGTGTGTCCCTGATGACTCCAACTCTTTCTGAGTCACTGACCTGAAACAAGAAAGCAGTGACCTGTGCCCATGAAATTACTAAAGCCACTGGACCAGCTTTATCAGAAGTTAGCAATGTCAACCTCATTATTTCCCTAGCACAGATTTCTTTTTAAGAATTTTCTTCACCTTCTCCACCACCAAGCCTTTTTAATCTCACCAGTTTAAATAGCCTGCATATGGACTGAGTGAGGCATTTTAAGGCCGGCCATACACGGTTTGAATCTCGGCCAGTTCAGCAGGAACCGGCCAAGATTCGAAACATTAATGGGCAGGCTTAATGTACCAAGTTGATCAGTCGATCAACTTGGGTACAACCAGCCAGCCGGATTTTCTTGCAATCACTGTCTTCTCCTGGCAGGGATGACTTCCCACTGCCCACCCCTGCCGGGAGTAGACAATGGCTTGGCAGGAAGAACTCCCCTGTCAGCACTGTGAGTGTTGATAGGGAAATTGTGCAAATTACTTTCTTGCAAGCACGAGTGCAAGAAATTTGCACTGTGTATAGCCTGCCTAACATGTGGGAGGACATCTTAAATTCATACTCTCTACCACTCTTTCAGTTCATAATCATAAAGAAAAACATACCTACTTTCATTGTGTTTTTAACCAATGAGCACAAAGGACTGGGTCTATACCAACTAGTGTTATTACAAAGAGGGGTTCTGGTGTTTGACTAAATTTTACTTTATGGCTACTTTTACCCAATACCTTGCAGATTTTTTTAAAGAAAACAACAAGACCATATCATGAATACATTAATAATCTTTAGAGAAAACAGCAAGCCATCTAAAATAATCACATTTTGTTGCTTTGCAGCCTGAAATGACCACAGCTTTTGTTTTATCTAGCTGTATTTACTAGTGCAACTTAGAACATTCAAGTGAAAGATTTAACACCAACATGTCAGAAAAAAAAAATAAAAAAAATTCAAAAACAGAATCACTGGCGTTGGAAAAGGGATCACCCCCCCTTACGTCAGTATTTTGTTGAACCACCTTTTGCTTTAATTACAGCCCGTTGAGATATGTTTCTACTAACGTTGCACATTTAGAATAGCAATATTTGCCCACTCTTCTTTGCAGAACTGCTCAAGTTCAGTTAAATTTGATGGTGACCATTTGTGGACCGCAGTCCTGGTGTTGAGGCCAAATAATTACATTTTAGTCTCATCTGACCACTTTAAAACGCACCTTGAAGATTCTGAGGCCACAAGGAAAAATGTGTTCTGGTCAGATAAGACTAAACACCAAATGATATGGCGGAAATCCAATACAGCTCACCATCCAAATAACACCATTACTACAGTAAAGCATGGAGATGGTAATATCCTGATATGGGGGTGTTTCTCTGCAGCAGGGACTGAAGCACTTGTCAGGATTGAAGAAAAATGGACTTGAAATGGGAAAAAAAAGAGTCCCTTATTGGATTTTGAAGGCAACCAAAAAAGAAAAATGCATAACCATTTATATATAAAACCACTTTTGATTACAAAACTCTAAAAAGACATAGCCTAGTTAAAAACATGTTTCTTCTAATGAATGTTTATTCTGTTCTGGGAAGTGGTTGCCACCATCCCTAGTTCTGTACTTGAAATGGGAAAAAGACCATTTTATGAGATTTTGAAGGCAACCAAAAAAGAAAAATGCATAACCATTTAAATATAAAACCACTTTTTATTACAAAACTCTAAAAAGACATAGCCTTGTTAAAAACACACATGCCCATATTTAGGTCAAGATCTATTGTACACATCAATATGCAGTTGATACATTGGCAATGTTAAATATCCCTTTGGAGGATTTGATGTTCAGCAGATAGTTTACTTGGGCATCATATATCCCTGGACACATACAGGATGTGTGATGCCCAAGCAAACCATCAGCTGAACATCAAATCCTCCAAAGAGATATGTAACATTGCCAAAGTATCAACTTCATATTGATTTGTACAATGGACCTTGGCCTAAATATGGGCATGTGTGTTTTTAACAAGGCTATGTCTTTATAGAGTTTTGTAATAAAAAGCGGTTTTATATTTAAATGGTTATGCATTTTTCCTTTTTGGTTGCCTTCAAAATCTCATAAAATGGTCTTTTTCCCATTTCAAGTACAGAACTAGGGATGGTGGCAATCACTTCCCAGAACAGAATAAACATACATTAGAAGAAAAATGGATGGGGCAAAATACCATCAAGTTCTTGAGGAAAATTTGCTGCCCTCTACCAGAAAGTTGTCAATGGGAAGAAGGTTTACCTTCCAACATGACAACGACCCAAAGCACACAGCAAAAATTACCACACAGTGGTTGAAGGAGAAAAGGGTGCCCTTGCATGGCCTAGTCAGAGCCCAGACTTAAACCCCATTGCAAATCTGCGGAATGTCTTGAAGACTGCAGTCCACAAACAGTCACCATCAAATTTAACTGAACTTGAGCAGTTCTACAAAGAAGAAAGGGCACATATTGCAAAGTCTGGATGTGCAAAGTTAGTAGAGAAATATCCCAACACACTAAAGGATGTAATTAAAAGGAGCTGTAAAGGCAGAAGGTTTTTTTTATCTTAATGCATTCTATGCATTAAGATAAAAAACCTTCTGTGGGTGGCAGCCCCCCCCCCCCCCTCAAATTACCTACCTGAGCCCCTTCTCTCTTCAGCAATGTCTTCGATCCCCTCAGCCATCCAGGACACTCCTCCTGATTGGCTGAGACAGAGCAGCAGCGCCATTGGCTCCCGCGGCTGTCAATCAAAGTCAGGCAGCCAGTCAGGGGAGAGAGGGGATGGGGCCAGGTCGGGGCTCCGTGTCTGAATTGATACACAGAGCTCTGACTCGGCTTGGGTGCCCCCCTAGCAAGCTGCTGGCTGAGGGGCACTCAAAAGGAGGGAGGGGCTAAGAGCAGCGAAGAGGGACCCGAGAAAAGGAGGATCCAGGCTGCTCTGTGCAAAACCAACTGCAGAGAGGAGGTAAGTAGAACATGTTTTTATTTTTTTTCTTTAAATGAGCCTTTACAAATCACTTTAAAGGAAAAGGTGGTCCAACAAAATACTGACATAAGGGGCAATTCTTTTTTCAACTACAGCTGGATAAAACAAAAACTGTGTCTGTCTTCATTCCAGGCTGCAAAGCACCAAAATGTGATTTTAAAGGGGGGGGGTTATTTTCTATAACCACTGTATATAAAAATATACACCACGCTCAGCCATAAACTTTATGACCACCTGTCAAAAATTGAGTCAAAACAGCCCTGACCCATCCAGGCATGGACACCATTAGACCTCTGAAGGTATACTGTGGTATCCGGCACCAAGCCATATGTAGCAGATCCTTTTATTCCTGTAAGTTGCGAAGTGGAGCCTCATAAGTAGCAGATCCTTTTAGTCCTGTAAGTTGCCAAGTGGAACCTCCATGGACATCCCACAGGCCAAATCAACACCTCAAACTCGTTGTGTTCCTTAAAGAAGTTGTAAAAGGCAGAAGGTTTTTTTTTATCTTATTGCATTCTATGCATTAAGATAAAAAGCCTTTTGTGTGTAGCAGCCTCCCCTCAGCCCAGCGATGTCCACAAGTCCCTCAGCCACCCGGCACTCTCCCTCCTGATTGGCTGAGACACAGCAGCGGCGTCATTGGGTCCCGTGGCTGTCAAAGTCAGTTAGCTAATCAGGAGAGAGAAGGGGCAGGGGCCGAACAGCTCTGTGTCTAAATAGAGACACTGAGCTGCAGCTCGGCGTAGGTGCCCCCATAACAAACTACTTGTTGTGGGGGCACTCGACAGGAGGGAGGGGCTAGGAGCAGCGAAGAGGGACCCGAAAAGAGGAGGATCTGGGCTGCTCTGTGTAAATGCACTGCACAGAGCAGGTAAGTATAACATGTTTGTTTTTTTAATACAAGACTTTGCAATCACTTTAAACCATTCTTGAACCATATTTGCAGTGTGGCAGGGTGCATTATCCTGTTGAAAGAGGTTACTGCTATCAGGGAATATAATTTCCACATACTTGATCATCACATGCCTGACGAATGGGTTCTGTGTTACTCTGAAATGCTGCACTCTCTTGCTTGTGATGTGATCATGCCGAAATAAAAAACATTTGGACTGAAGATCCGTGGTATGCTGGCAAATATATTAATGTGGCTTTCATGATCCAGCCTTCAGCTGGTGGTTTCTACAGCACCCAGCATCCTAGAGCTTTCCCCAGGAATGTGTGCGATGGGAATATGGACTATTCCCTAGGTAAGTGATGAATTTCTGGTGCCATCTCTCCTCCAGGTAAGTGACGCAGGCGCATCATCCATCTACGTCATGTAAAAGAAAATGTGATTCATCAGACCAGGCTGCTTTTTTCCATTGCTCCGTGGTCAAGTTCTGATGCTCATGTGCCCATTGTAGGTGCTTTTGGCTGTGGACACAGGTCAACATGGGCTTCCTGACCAGTCTGAGGCTACGCAGCCCCATACACATCAAACCGCAATGCCTATTTTTTCTGCTTTCAACACATCAACCACATGGACAACATTTGTTCATTTACTTGCTGCCTAAAGCCTAGTACACACGGGCCAAGTGCCAGCCAACATTCAGCCCGTGTGTATGGCAGCCGGTTCGGCCGGCTTCTGTTGGACGAGCATGCTGGAAAATCAGCAGCTGACCGGCTGCCAATCAGCCACTGGCTGAGAGCGTTGACCAGTGTTCTAGTGGGGGTGTCCCCCTGTTGGAACACAACAGCTCAGCGGGGGAGATCATTGTACTAACATTGGATTGTTAGCACAGCGGCCCTGACCTAAGCTGTCAGTTTTGTTTCATTCAACCCAACGAAAAAAAGACCGATAGTGTGTACTAGGCTTTATATATCCTAACGACTTTCAGATGTTATTGTAAAGAGATAATTAATGTTATTCCTTTAACCTATCAGTGGTCAACAAATTATGGCTGGTGTATATATGTAAACAAAACTGTACAGTTAAAATGCGATGACTCAAAGACACACACATACTGAATAGGACTATTAATAAAAAAAAAAAGAAAATGGGGTACAAACATGGCCATAGTGTTTACAGTGACCATAAAGTTACAGCTTTTACTCTCTGGAAACAAAAGTATAAAACAAGGAAACTAATTGGCCACCGCCAGTGGCCAACAGCTATACTTTTGCTTTTATTTTATTGGCTCAAATTTTTAAAAATAAGATCCATATATTTAGCCTGTTCAGAAATAAGTGTGAAGTTCTATAATATGATGAAGAATCACAATAGAGACTGTAAACAAGAGACCTACAGATTGATTCTACATGTTAGGAAGTGTCGCTTTGTGGCAGCATATGTAATAATATATATATATATATATATATATATATATATATATATATATATATACACACACACTCTACTAGTTTCCTGGGGGGGGGGTTGGGGGAGCAAAATTAAAAGAGGTCTGAAAACAGATAAGCTGTGCTGAGTGCTGAAAAACAGATACTTCTCAGGTCTACTGAAGTTACAGGGTTATTTGAATAAGAAATTAGTTCTATGTGGAGGAAACCAACAACTCCTTTTTACTGGAAATGAAACCCACTCAAAGAAAGAAATACCTTTACAAAGTTGAGTCCGTTAAAATTGGTGGTTGCAGAAAGGACAGTGCATGCCTGTAGCCTAGATTTGGTGAATGCCAGAGATGTAATAAAATAACACCAGACATTTAACCTAGAAAGGGCCAGTCAAGCCATCAAGCCTCATAAGTGATATTACTAAAATGCATCTCCCGACTATAGAGTATATTCAAGACTGGTACACCACAGGTAGCACATTCCAAGCCGAATGTGAAAAACCACATGATATGGATGAATAACTTAATTCTTTATGTACTTTACAATAACCACACTGTTAAACCATTATGTTTCTTCTACTTTTCTAGATAATCTTTGAATATTTAGAAAACAAAAATTCAACTTAAAGAAGTATGACTATTTTTTTACACTATTCCGTTCCCAATTGGACAACGTACCTGCAGTACTTTTTCCCTATCTGCCTAGGTGCTCTGTAATGTTGTCTGTGATATTGGACAGGGCACCCACCATTGACGTATGGCCTTCCGACAGTGCAGGTAGAAAGGAGATGACTGCTTTTCTAGCAAGCACCTGCCTCAGGCGCCCAACACTTGCTGACATGCTTCATCTCCCTCTGCATTTTTGGTGCTAATGTTTGCCTTGGGTAAGTGCTGGGAGCCAAAGACAGGCGCTCGCTAGCAAAGCAGCCTAATCCTTGCTAGCTGAGGTGTGGGGTGGAAGTGTGCAGAGGGGGAGGGTGCTTTGTTTGACATCACAGCTAGCGACACAGAGCATCTAGGTGTATGGGAAAAAGTATTACATGTTCTTTGTCTCATCGGGAACTGAATACTGTCTCGGTGAATGGATACATAAAGAGAAGTGAACTATTTTATCTGCCAAAGGATTTGGATTTCTGTTCATAAAGCTTTGTGATCCAGGCATTCCTACAGACAGCTTTGTTACATCCATGTCTTCATTATCTTCTACTGCAGTTAAATAAAACAGCTTGGTCATTGAACAATGAAAGAGCATCACTACACTTCTTGGGCCATAACTTTACTCATTACTCCCAGTGTAGGGGGCTGTATTAATGGCATACATCTGATATGTTTGAGAGTCTTGGGAATTCAATGACAGGTGTATTTCAACCACATTGGGCCTCCTACTGAAGTACATTTGACCCGCTTCAAGTAGGTTTTGCATTTTCTTTACTTAGACCGATCGACATAGGCCCAAAGGCTGTTCCTGCCTCTCCCAGTCTAAGTGCCTGGGGCTTTCAGAAAGCGGATATGAAAAAAAAAAAAAAAAAAAAAAAAAAGGTAAGGGTAGTTATACTAGCTGTATTAAGAAATAAATATTTTATGATAAGTAATGATTTCTAAGAGACACAAAACTGTATAATCAAAAACTCAAGCAGCATGTGTTACTAGCCAGGCCAGGGGACAATGAAATTCCTCCTCCTAAGCAGCTAACCAAATCACTCAAATTTGTTGTGAAAGGCAACGAAAAGAAAAATAATGAATACTCACTGCTAAAATTTAAGGCTGGGTTTACGTATGTGCGAATTGGATGCAAGGGTTTCTCCGCATCCAATTAGCATGTCAGTAGAGTGTCCCTGGCTTTCAATGGAGCCAGTTCACACAGCTCCAGGGGGGTGCAGTCTGCATTCCAAAAGGGTTCTGTGCACCTTTGGGTCTGGTTCAGGTGCAAATTCAGGCAAAAATTCAGACCCGATTTGCATCTGAACCGGTGAACAGGGATGCACCAGACCCCAAGCTGGGAACCGCGGCTGCACATATGTGAACTCAGACTTAGTGAGTCTTTTTTGTCTCATGTCAACATGTATCATGGGAGGAATTTATCATAATTGGAGCAGACGGAATTTGGAGCAGTTGTGCATGGCAGCCAATCAGCTTCCATCTTCCAGCCTGTTTCGTTAGGCCTTGAAAATGAAAGATAGGAGCGAATTGGTTGCCATAGACAGCAGCTCCAGATTTTGGCTGCTCCAGTTTTGATAAATTCCCCTCAAAATGCTTAGCAGTTATATAAAATTGAGTATATATTGCGGAATGCTGTATTTTTTTAACTTCCATTTAGCAGTTAGGCAACTAACTTCTCATACTGCTCCTAAATCTATTTCATTGCTTTTACCCAGTCCATCATGTATGGCAATCATCTGTGACTATAGAGCTCAAATGTATCTTAAAGGATAAGTTCACCCTTGGGAACATGTTACATGTTCCACCCGTTTTGAGGGTAGAACATCTAACATGTTCCCAAAGCTGCAGCCACTGCCCGATGCCCACACTCCGTGTGACAGCAGTACAGGGAGAAGTTCTCCGTACTAGCTGTCACTTTTTTAAATCAGTGGGGCCGTGCGGGGCTCCGCCCACATCATTCATTCACACAGCTCTGCGTATGAATGAACTACAAGCCCTGACATCTTTTGCAGCTGTTACCTTGTAGTTCTCAATGAGCTACCACAGCTATTTTTGTGATCATAACTATTTTACTATTAAGGTGGTTCTAAAGACAGAAGGATTTTTATCTTAACGATTAAGGTAAAAAACCTTCTGTGTGCAGCTGTCCGGGACTCTCCCTCCTGATTAGCTGACACACAGCAGTGGGCGCCATTGGCTCTCGCTGATGTCAAAGTCAGTGGGCCAATGAGGAAAGAGAGGGGACGGGGCCGAGACGCGGCTCCGTGTCTGAATGGACACAGAGCAGCACCTCAGGTACTCCCCCTAGCAAGCTGCTTGCTATGGGGGCACTAGGTAATAGGTATTGTGGAAGGGCGAGGAGCGGCGGCGAGGGACCCAAGAAGAGGAGGATCTGGGCTGCTCTGTGCAAAACCACTGCACAGAGCAGGTAACTATAACATGTTTGTTATTTTTAAACAAAAAAAAAAATGACTTTAATATCAGTTTTTCCAGGCGTTTACCACAAGGTGAATATTCCAATCCTCTAACAATCTCTTTGATATTATGATTTACTGCTAGAGGTCTGGGCCTTTACACCAGATAATAAAGTTACAGGGTGGTCCCATTCGCTCACGCGGATTTTCCATTTATCTTGTAACCTGGAGAATGGAATAAAAGAAAGGTGGCGGTCAATGACAGGGAGTCTTATCTTTGGAGTCTGAAAAACAGGACTCAAGTAAGCTCCCCTGAGTTTATTTATACCTGAAATATTACTATTAGACTGACTGACCCTTTAAATGCAAATGTATGTGTTAATCATAAAAAGTAATAATTGCTGGCAGATAGAGTAGTACGTTTCTGAAATATGCTGATTACCATAAACGCTTTAATGTTTGTATTTATTGGCCAGCAGACTTTTAGTGGAACCATTTTCAGCTTATTTACAAACACTTTGATTATTCTGTACAACCAAAATATTGAGATGAATTAACGATATTTAGCTATCAATTATCTTTGTTTGGCAGACATCAATAACTCATGTATGCAAGAATTCTCAACACAAAATAAGAGATTTAACTTGAAACCACACAGCATACAGCCCTTAGATTAATGCAACGCTGACATCTAGTGGATGTCTAAGATACTGTATGTGTGCGGGTTCCCACAAATCACTGCAGGATCAACACACATGTATAAATCATTAAACAAATTAAATCTTTGTATTTTTCTGAAACAACCAATATCTCTGGATATATTGCAATGTGTTATGGCTTGTTAACTGCTTATACAAGTACATTTTTATTGATTACACTCATATAAATTCACATTTTCTGCACTTTTCATTGACTTTATGTGTTTATAAAATGTCTATTTGAATATTATATAAAGACACTCCTGCCTGCCACCTAAGAGAGCAACATGGCGATTCTACTTTACTGCTCCTTTTATAAAACTCATAATGAGTGCTCACAAAGTAACATTGCTACCCTTTAAGCCAGCCCAACTTCAGGTCGGGGTCCTACCATGTCCCCCCCAACACCACTAATGCACCCCCCGTACAAATTTTTTTTTTTTTAAATATTTTTAGTACACTCCTCTTTTTTTGAGCTACATTTAGTGTGGTCACATGGCACCCCAGGTCCTCTTCTTCCAGCAGCGGCAGTGAGTGATCCTCAATAATGCATAGGGCAGTTTTTTACAGCACTGCTCTATGAGCCCAGTGCGGCATGAAGACATGCCCCAGGTAACCAGTTTGATGGAAAGTCTGTGCCATACGATAGTAAAACATCCCTTGTTGTTTTTACCTGGAATTGTAGATTAGAAATCCTGTATTGAACGTTATTGCTCCACTGAGATGCAGCTAAACCTAACATTTGTATTCATAGACCTGCCTGGGCATAGTAATGCCAGAGAGTAGACTGTGCATGTATCTTTAACAAAAAACAGGGGGAAAACTGGTTATTAAAAAAAGTGTGGGACTGTTGTGCCATGTACACACGGCCGGACTTTTCGTCCAAACTTGTCCGACGGAACGAATCCGTCGGACAATTCCACCGTGTGTGGGCTTCATCGGACCTGCAGCGGACCTTTTCTGTCGAAAATGTGCTGGACTTTAGATTTAGAACATGTTTCAAATCTTTCCAACGGACTTGAGTCCGGTCGAAAAATCCGTTCGTCTATATGCTAGTCCGATGGATGAAAACTAACGCTAGGGCAGCTACTGGCTATCAACTTCCTTATTCTAGTCCGGTTGTACGTCATCACGGTGGAATCCGTCGGACTTTGGTGTGATTGTGTGTAGGCAAGTATGATTCAATGGAGGTCCGTCGAAAAGTCCGACGTGATTCAGTCCGTCGAAAGTCCGGTCGTGTGTACACAGCATTAGATTTCACTGCCACTAATTTAATACCTAAAAAAACAGTTTGTCTACCCTTATCAGGGTCTAAAGTATCATCCCCAAAAAGGTATGTATGCCATTTTAGGGAGTTAATTAGTGCCAAGCAGAAGGTCAGGGGGTTCATTTATGGTTGATAGTTTAATTTTAAGGGTTAAGGTTTAGGGGAAAGGGACTGGGTTAAAGTGGTAGTAAAGTCCTTTTTCTTGATTTATACTTACAAGTAAGCCTGTAATATGGCTTACCTATAGGTAAAGTAAATATCTCCTAGATGTGCGCCGTTTAGGAGATATTTATGTTAGCAGTGCCATAGATGTCATCGGTGCATGAGCTCATACTGGACTCTTGCCATCCACTGAGAGAGCCACGTGACGGCCATGACTTCTGCGTGCAGGCGCGGGAGTGATGTCATCGCGGATTGGTCATTCAAACGGCCACGAACCCAGAATGAAGACTGGGTGAAGATGGAAGCCGTGTCAGCGCACCACTGGAGGGCTTGGTTTTCAGGGAAGACTTTCATAACGTGCTAGTATACGATGCATACTAGCACATTATGCTTCTAATGCCTACCACACACAGCCCAAATGTCAGGAGACATCAGCCAGTTAAAAAAAAAAAAAAAAAAAAAAAAAAAAAAACAGCAGCCAACCAGCTCCCATTCTGCCAATGGCTGAGAGCTCTGGTCGAAGTATTCTGGCGAGGGGGCCATCCCCCTGTCAGAGCACAACAGCTCAGCAGTGAAGATCGGACTGTTAGTACAGAGGCTCCGGCCAGAGCTGTCAGTTTTTTTTTTTCCGGTTAACTTTCTGGGTTGAACGGAAAAAAAAAAAAAAAAAAAAAAAAAAAAAACTATAATGCCCCGTACACACGGTCGGATTTTCCGATGGAAAATGTCAGATCGGAGCGTGTTGTCGGAAATTCCGACCGTGTGTGGGCTCCATCGGACATTTTCCATCGGATTTTCCGACACACAAAGTTGGAGAGCAGGAGATAAAATTTTCCGACAACAAAATCCGTTGTCGGAAATTCTGATCGTGTGTACACAAATCCGACGGACAAAGTGCCACGCATGCTCAGAATAAATAAAGAGATGAAAGCTATTGGCCACTGCCCCGTTTAAAGTCCCGACGTACGTGTTTTACGTCACCGCGTTTAGAACGATCGGATTTTCCGACAACTTTGTGCGACCGTGTGTAGACAAAACAAGTTTGAGCCAACATCCGTCGGAAAAAATCCTAGGATTTTGTTGTCGGAATGTCCGAACAAAGTCCGACCGTGTGTACGCCCTATTAGTGTGTACCAGGTATAAAGGGGTTGAAAACCCTTATGTGTTTTTTCACCTTAATGCATCCTATGCATTAAGGTGGAAAAACACCTGGCAGTGACAGGCCCCCCAGTCCCCCCGTTTCACGTACCTGAGCCCTGGAATTTCTCATGGCGGAGATGCGCTCTTCCTCTGCCAGGGGTTCTTAGCTCTTGATTGGATAGATTGACAGCAGTGCAGCCATTGGCTCCTGCTGCTGTCAATCAAATCCAATGACGCGGGCGCCGGGGCCGAGTCCGACATTCTGTATCTATGGACGCAAATGCTGGATTCAGGAGCGTGCCCGCAAGGTAACCCCCTGGGAGAGTGCTTCTCCTAGGGGGCTATACGATGTGGGAGGAGCCGCAAGAGCCGCCGGGGGACCCCAGAAGTCAAGGATCGGGGCCACTCTGTACAAAACAAAATGCACAGTGGAGGCAAGTATGACATGTTTATTTAAAAAAAAAAAACTCAAAGCTTTACAATCACTTTAACTTGCAGGGAGAAGCTTTTTTGGTTTTCTTTTTTGAGGTTTACTACCTCTAATGTAATGGGCACTTTTTATTTATTTTTTTTTTGTACATGTTACATGAATACGTGAAAAATAATGTGGAATTATAACATTTATGATGCCTGCATCTACCTTTCCCTTCAAAAAGGTGGGTTCCAGCTTTTTCAGGAATCTTCCAGGATAAGTCTCTACTATAAAGACTATATAAATTTAATTAATTTAGCAACACTCAAGCCTTGCTCATTGGGTTGAAAACAAATTGATTGATGCAGTAGGCCATCACACTACACAGAGTTTAGCAAATCTATAGAGGACTGTACAAAGGTTGTGCAAACAAATTGAAAAGTATGTGGCCAACTTAAAGCGGTAGTAAACCTGTCCTTTAAACTTGTACCTACAGGTAAGCCTATAATAACACTTACCTGTAGGTACAGTGAATATCTTCTAAACTTGCGGTGTTTAAAAAATATTCACATGGGACCCAGCCGGTGACATCACCAGTGCATGCGCGCTGAAGGTAAGGCATACTGTGCTGTTCCTTCAGAGCTCTGTGCCGTAAGCCGTGACTCCATTGCGGCTCAGCCATTCAAGCAGCCGCAGCCCACGAACTCGGAAGGAAAACCGGGTGAGGATGGAAGCCCGCCACGTTATGGCTTAATCCACCACGGGCCCATGTTTTTTTGTTTTTCTTTAAGTAGCAAGTCTACTACCTCTTTAATGTAGTGCACTGTTAATTTTGACATCAAATTTCAATTCAGTTTTCGTGATAGATTTGAAAGACATTTGAATGGGATTTTTTTGGGCTCCAGTAACTACAAATATACAAAATGTTTTCACTTTATTATTACAAAAAAGTAAAAACAAGAATACATCAAATGATACAATACTTGTTAAAAACAGACCACAAATTTGGTAGTCAGATAACATTTACAACCGTTGTTTGTATTAGGGCTAGGCAAAGAAATCCTGACACGTTTCAACTCCAAGAGGGAATAAACAACATGGCGATTTGTCACAAGGAGCCAAGTAAAATGTGTCAATCATTACATATACAGTATCTCACAAAAGTGAGTACACCCTTCACATTTTGTAAATATTTTATTATACCTTTTCATGTGAAAGAAATTACACTTTGCTACAATGTAAAGTAGTGAGTGTACAGCTTGTACAACAATGTAAATTTGTTGTCCCCTCAAAATAACTCAACGGACAGCCATTAATGTCTAAACCGCTGGCAACAAAAGTGAGTACACCCCTAAGTGAAAATGTCTAAATTGGGCCCAAAGTGTCAATATTTTGTGTGGCCACCATTATTTTCCATCACTGCCTTAACCCTCTTGGGCATGGAGTTCACCAGAGCTTCACAGGTTGCCACTGGAGTCCTCTTCCACTCCTCCATGATGACATCACAGAGCTGGTGGATGTTAGAGACCTTGTGCTCCTCCACCTTCTGTTTGAGGATGCCCCACAGATGCGCAATAGGGTTTAGGTCTGGAGACATGTCTGGCCAGTCCATCACCTTTACCCTCAGCTTCTTTAAGAAGGCAGGTGTGTTTGTGGTCGTTATGTTGGAATACTGCCCTGCGGCCCAGTCTCCGAAGGGAGAGGATCATGCTCTGCTTCAGTATGTCACAGTACATGTTGGCATTCATGGTTCCCTCAATGAACTGTAGCTTCCCAGTGTCGGCAGCACTCACGCAGCTCCAGACCATGACACTCCCACCACCATGCTTGACTGTAGGCAAGATACACTTGTCTTTGTACTCCTCACCTGATTGCCACCACACACGCTTGACACCATCTGAACCAAATAAGTTTATCTTGGTCTCATCAGACTACAGGACATCATCAGACCATGTTCTTAATCTGCCTGTCTTCAGCAAACTCTTTGTGGGCTTTCTTGTCCATCATCTTTAGAAGAGACTTCCTTCTGGGACGACAGCCATGCAGACCAATTTGATGCAGTGTGCGGCGTATGCTTTGAGCACTGACAGGCTGACCCCCCACCCCTTCAACCTCTGCAGCAATGCTGGCAGCACTCATATGTCTATTTCCCAAAGACAACCTCTGGATATGATGCTGAACACGTGCACTCAACTTCTTTGGTCGACCATGGCGAGGCCTGTTTTGAGTGGGACCTGTCCTGTTAAACTGCTGTATGGTCTTGGCCAGCGTGCTGCAGCTCAGTTTCAGAGTCTTGGCAATCTTCTAATAGCCTAGGCCATCTTTATGTAGAGCAACAAATCTTTTTTTTCAGATCCTCAGAGAGTTCTTTGCCATGAGGTGCCATGTTGAATTACCAGTGACCAGTATGAGAGAGTAAGAGCGATAACACCAAATTAAACACACCTGCTTCCCATTCACACCTGAGACCTTGTAACACTAACGAGTCACATGACACCGGCGAGGGAAAATGGCTAATTGGGCCCAATTTGGACATTTTCACTTAGGAGTGTACTCACTTTTATTGCCAGCAGTTTAGACATTAATGGCTGAGTTATTTTGAGGGGACAACAAATTTGCAATGTTATACAAGCTGTACACTCACTACTTTACATTGTAGCAAAGTGTCATTTGTTCAGTGTTGTTACATGAAAAGAAATAATAAAATATTTACAAAAATGTGAGGGGTGTACTCACTTTTGTGAGATACTGTATATCTCACAAAACACAGTATATAGATATAGAAGTAGGATGTACAGGGTATTTTAACTGGGAGACATGAAGGGTGAAGGGGGGATACAAGTCTTTTTTATATTAAAGTAGTAATAAAGGCTGAGATTTTTTTGCATGGATATAAATTATTTTAAATATAATGCAGAATACTGGTAAACGTTTACTTGAAATGTAATTGTAATGCCTTCTATTACCTCCAGTCTATCAGCCTCCTGCGTCTCTGGTTTCAGATGCTGATCTTCCCTGCACAGAGCCCTTAAAGTGTTTGTAAGCATTGGATTTTTAAATAACAAACATGTCATACTTACCTGCTCTATGCAATAGTTTTGCACAGGGAAGCCCCGATCCTCCTCTTCTCGGGTCCCCCACTGGCGCTTCTGGCTTCTCCGGCCTTCAGAGTGCCCCCATAGCAAGCCACAAAAGTATAGTATAATAGAGTGCCTCCACAGCATGGTACTAAAACTTCTGCCTTGAGAATCCCTTTCTTCTCCTGCCCAGGACTACATGTCCCATGAGGCATTGCTCCTCACGCATGCACATTCACAAGATCTTAGGCACTGACATGTATTGACAGTATACTGAACTCTATGTGTGCTGCACTGCATTTCCCGATATGTAAACACATATTGCATTCTGTTTGCAGGCCAACTAATCGATTATAAAAAATGTTGACAACTATATTCATAAATAGATTATGCCGATTAGTTGTTTCAGCCCTAAGGAATATATAGATAATGCACTTTAGAAATGCAGGTCATCAAGTGCTGCTCAGTTCCCCAAGGAATTCCAACTATGACTCACATTGCTAAACATAAAACAGTAGTAGCATTAAACTTTAAGTTGAGTGCCTGATTAACATAAATAAATGTAAAAGAAAATAAATTGACAATATAATCCATTTCTATTTGTCTCATTTAATCATACCTCTAGACAAAATGCCTTATCAAAAAAAAAAAAAAAAAAAAAATTAAAGGTGCAGCATATAAGGCACTCTTGTGTCTGTTATGCCGCGTACACACGACCGGACTTTACGGCATACTTGGTTTGGCGGACTTTACGACGGACTTTCCGAATGAACGGACTTGCCTACACACGATCAACCAAAGTCCGACGGATTCGTATGTGATGACGTACACCGGACTAAAACAAGGAAGTTCATAGCCAGTAGCCAATAGCTGCCCTAGCGTCGTTTTTTGTCCGTCGGACTAGCATACAGACGAGCGGACTTTTGGACCGGACTCGAGTCCGTCAAAAAGATTTGAAACATGTTTCTTTTCTAGGTCCATCGAACTTTTGGGGGGAAAAAGTCTGCTGGAGCCCACACACGACTGAATTGTCCGACGGACTCAGGTCCGCCGAACCAAGTATGGTAAAGTCCGGTCGTGTGTACGCGGCATTAGACGTAAAATAATCTCTCATGAAGTGCATGCTGTTTTTAGAGCTATGGACAGTCAGAGATCTTGGCTATAAAAAAATATTTCTGTCAACTCGCATCCTGTAATTTTTTTTTTATAAGCGCTTGAAGAACACCAACATTCTTTGAAGCACTGTCATTCAGTCAAGCTGCCTATACTCACCTAAATTAGTAGCTTTGTCTGGTATGGGAGGTTAAGACTTGTCCAACTGTGTAGAGATTTAAAGTGGTTGTAAACCCTTATATATACCCAGTGAAGTGACTGCCCCCAGGTGATACACAGAGATGAAACAAATCCTCCTACATAAGTTGTACCTGTTTATCTGCAGTTTTCTCTAACTCCAAGGTGCTAAATTTATACAGCTTGTCTGAGCTGTCAGAAAAAAAAGGGGACAGAGAGCTGAAGCTACACTGAGTGAGGAGAAGTCTTAGAGCTGATTGGAGGAAAGGGACACGCCCCCTTCACACAGCACACAGGAACAAAGCTGAGGCTGTCAATCAACTGGAGATCCCTCTCCTTACTTTTTTTTATCTTGGTGTCAGGAAACCTTGTCAGAAGTGACTCAAGTGACTCAAGCTGATAACCAGGGGAACGAAGCAGCAGAGAGAAATGACACTCAGTGCTCTTAAGTGAGACAAGTACATACTAGAGAGAGATATACTTTTTTCATATTTTATGTCTGAGTTTTACAACCACTTTAATTACAGCAACACCATCCATTTTCGGTATTCTAGAACACATGAGGGCTTATTTAAAAGTATAGTGAAACTGTTTAAGTAGAAAAACATATTCACCAATAAAAAAATCAGCTTTAAAGGAAACGTATGGGAAGGCAAAAATAGGTGGTACAGGCTACCTTCATACCTGCATTGCATTTCTTTCTTTCCCCATCCCTTTAGTTTTTGCAGAATAGTCTTTTAAAGATCCCAGAATCAGCCTCTAATAAATCTTTCTCAGTTCAAAAGTTTCCAGGGGGTGGATACAGCTCCAAAATCCAGCCCCTCCTTCTCTCCCTCCCTCTGGAGGACATGTGGGTGTGTTTGGTGAAGAGGTGCACCCAGGCTGCTATCTAGAACAAGCACGTTCTTCACCTGCCTCTGTTTCCATGATAGCGTGTCCCCAGCTAAAACCTGGAAGCAGAGACAGCATGACACAAGTGAAGTCTCCTCACCTTTCCCTGCTCTCTGCAAGATTCCAACACCTCTCCCCTGGGCTTTGATGTTCCTTCCTGTGTCCTCGGAATTCCCTGTTCTCTGAAATGAACAGTGTTATGTGTAGAGAACATACCTGTGTACAGTACATAGGAGAGGAGACTGAAAACTCCCCCACATCTAAAGTGACCCCTGAAGTCCCCAGCCTTCTTTTTTTTTTTTTTTTTTTTCTTTGCCACCTCAGTGATTATAGTTGGAGACCTGATCCACTTAGTCAGTGTCATCTGTGTCTCTCCTTTTTTTCACATCATTTGTAGCTTACTGAACAAGTGTACATATCTTATATTCAATTCAGCAAATACAAAAGGAAAAGGAACCCCAACCCCTATCCCGCCCTCCTACCCCCCCGCCCCCCCCCCCCCCCCCCCCGCACCTCTTGTGTACATTAGATGTTATCTCTATTTTAATCAATTCTTATTCTCAAACCTTCAGTAATACTCCATGGTTTTTTAAACTCCTTCCAGTTTTGCCAGTTGTTCCTCCCTTCTGCTGATTCAACTTCTCTTTCAGGTCCTCCTTCCTCCATATACCGAATCCCTTCTACTACATCAACCCACTCCCATATTGATGGGCCCTCTAGCTTCTTCCAGTTTTTTGCTATAACCTTTTTTGCCGCATTCAACAGGTGTGGTACTAGGGTGTTTTTATAAATTTTTACCTCCCCACTTGTCCCATGATGTAGCACTATCCAGGGGTCTAATTTAACCTCAATCTTAGTTATCTGCTTGATGTATCCCAGAATTTTTAGCCAGTACCGTTTAATTACGGGGCAATCCCACCAGATGTGAGCCATGTTTCCTACACCTTTACACCCCCTCCAACACTCCACAGTTTTATCTTTTTGATATTTACTTGCCTTATCCGGGGTAATGTACCAGCCTGTTAGGATTTTGTAGTTCATTTCGGCAACACTGATGTCAGTTGACGAACTGTGGGTCAGCTCCAGAGTTTTCTTTAATCTATTACTATCTAACTGTACTCCTAATTCATTTTCCCATTTAATAATAAATGGTGGTATCTCCCTGCTACTCTTTGCCAAACCCAGTTTGTAAAGTTTTGATATTATACCTTTAGTGTTATTTGACGTACATATCTTTTCCAAGTCCGATAGCTCCTCTCCTGATCTTATTGGATGTGGTAGGCGGCTGATAAAATGGCTTAACTGCAGGTATCTCCAGCGATCTAATACCCAAATATCTGTTTTGTGCTTTAATTCCTGAAACGTGACTATCTTCCCCTCTTTAATAATATCTCTCAACTGTAGTGTTCCCTTTTTTATCCAGCTCCCCCCAATTTCCTTTTTACCAGGTGCAAAATAATCATTCTCTGAAAGTGAGATTAACGGAGAATTATAAGTGTTATTTACTTGTTTGTAAACTATATCCCAGACTCTAAAGACCACCTTTGTCAGTGAATGTGTATTTATATCTAATACCCTATAGTGTGGAGGATTCCAAATCAAATGTCCTAAGTGCGCCTTACTCAAACTATTCTCTATATTTACCCATCTTTTCTGTGTGTTCTCTCTAAACCACTCTATCGCTCTTGAAACCAGTATTGCCCTATAATAACCCTGAATGTCAGGTATCGCCAAGCCCCCTTTTCTTTTTTCCTGTTTTAAGATATCAAAAGACACTCTAGCCCTTCTATTTTTCCAAACAGCTCTCATAATGATTGATTTCAATTTTTTAAAATAGTACTGAGGGATATTCAGTGGAAGCATCTGTAGTTTATAGGTGATTTTAGGTAATAATATCATTTTTATGGCGTTGATACGCCTGAACCATGAAAGTGGTTTAGTTATAATCTTTTTACTCTCTGATCTTATTTCGTCTAGTAGTGGGATAAAATTTACTTTATAGATCTTCCCTAGTGAATTGGCCAGTTTTATACCCAAATAATTTATTTCTTTTTTCCATATAAATTTAAATTCCTTTTTCAACTTTTTTTCCTCCCTCTTTCCCAGGTTGATATTCAGGATTTCCGATTTTGCCAAGTTGATTTTGAAATTTGATACTTCACCATATTGCCTCATGACTTCGAGGAAATTAGGCATCGAAATTCTGGGGTTGGTCATGAACAGCAGAACATCGTCGGCAAAGGCCGCGATCTTGTGCTCCTCATCCCCAACCCTTATACCCCAAATGTCCGGGTCCGCCCTAATTACTGACAACAGTGGCTCCAGGGAAAGAACGAAAAGCAGGGGGGACAAAGGGCACCCCTGCCTCGTTCCATTTTCCATTTCAAAAGCCTCTGAAAGGGAGCCGTTAATTTTTATCGAAGCAGTAGGGTGATTATACAGAGCACGTATCCTATTCATCATTTTTGGACCTATACCCATAAATTCCAGAGTTTGGAACATGAACCCCCAGTCTACTCTATCAAACGCTTTCTCCGCGTCTATAGATAAGAGTAGACCTGGGGGTCCCCTGTCCTTGATATGCTGCAGCAAGAGGAGTGCCCTCACGCCATTGTCTCGCCCTTCTCTTTTTGGGATGAACCCCACTTGGTCCGGATGTACCAGACCATTGAGGCTCTCTTTTAACCGATTTGCTAAAACTCTGGCATATAATTTAACATCGGTGTTGATCAACGATATCGGCCTATAGCCAGAGCATAGTGTAGGGTTTTTCCCCTCTTTTGGGATAACCGTGATCTCTGCTCTAAGAGCTTCTCTACTCAAGTCAAAGTCTCTACCCAACCCATTCATGTACTCACATAGTCTGGGAGTCAATATTTCTTTAAATTTTGTATAGTACCTACAAGTAAATCCATCGGGCCCCGGGCTTTTGCCTGAAGCTGATTCTGACAATGCTCTGTTAATTTCTTCTATCGTTATGGGGTTTTCTAGGATTTCTCTGTCGATCTCATTAATCTTCGGGAGGTTGGCTTTATTCAAGAATTCTACTGTTTTCCTGTCCTTTGCACCTCTTAGCCTTGTATTTTTAGCTACTGAATATAATTCACTGTAATATTCCTTAAAGGATTCCCCTATCTCTTTTGTTGTATGGAGCATTTCTCCTTTACTATTTTGGATTTTATCAATGTAGTTTCTAGTTTTTTTCTTTCTTATTGTTTTAATTAGTAGTCTACTGCTCTTATTTCGACTCTGGTAATTTTCTTTCGCCACCTTATAGAATGCTTTTTTTATTTCTAGATCTGTATGCTCCTTTAGCTCTTCCCTTTTTTTTACCAATTTTTGATAGACCTTCTTTCCTTGGCCCGGGCCCTCCTTATGTTCTTGCTCCAGATCATATATTTCTTCTGTTAGTTTTTTAATTTTTTCCCTTGTTTCCCTTTTCCTCATTGCCCCTAACTTCATTATTACTCCCCTTATGTAGGCCTTATGGGCCTCCCACAAAGATGATCCTGAGATCCCTGCTGTATCATTCGTTGAAAAATATTGTTTTAATTCCTGTTCTATTTTCTCCACATTAGATACTTCTTGTAAAAGATCTTCGTCTAATCTCCAAGTTATTGGGGTTCTCTGATTTCCTGGTATCGACAATCTCATACTAACTGGGGCATGGTCTGATAAGGTAATAACTTCTATCTTAGCCTCCCGGACTCTTTCCAACAATGAGTGTTCCGTCAATATATAATCAATCCTAGAGTACGTCCCGTGCGCAGAGGAATAGAACGAAAAATCCATCTTCTTTGGGTTCATAATCCTCCATACATCCACCAGTTGACACGAATGCAGCTTCTGTTTTAGTTTCTTCAACTTCCCATTCAATGTCCCCTGCGCACGAGACGCACTATCAACCCTTGGAGCCATACAGACATTGAAGTCACCCATCATGATCAGGTTGCCTTCTTTAAATTCTATTAGTTTCTCTAATATTGTTACTAGAAAACCACTCGGCTCTTTGTTTGGTGCATAAATATTTGCCAGTGTAACCTTCCATCCCTCCAAAGAACCTCTCAGGAACATATATCTTCCTCCCTGGTCTATTAACCTCTCTTCGACCCTAAAATTTATCCCTCTTGCTATTCCTATTGCCACTCCTCTCGCTCTTGATGTTATTGAGTCTCCGTAAAACCAAGTTGGGTACATATTTGACTTTATCTTAATCTTTGAGTAATATGTTAAGTGGGTTTCTTGGAGGAACACAACCTCAGCCCCGTATCTCTCTAATTCCCTCAAGATCTTATGTCTCTTAGTGGGCTCATTAAGACCCTTTACATTATAGGTCATGAACTTCAATTTTCTCATCTCCTCGCCTTTTTTTTTTTTTTTTTTTTTGATTTTTGTTGGATTCGTATTACTGAGCTATTCTAAATCCTATCTTTGTTATCTTGTTTCTTTTCTTCTTCACTCTTACTTCCTTGTACACCGGGTTTCCCTTTCCCCTCTCTTCTCCCCAACCCTCCCTCCCTACCCCTCAGCCACCCCCTGGCTCCCCATTCGCCCAGCGCCATGGATACCATGGAGCCTAACGAATCACATATTTGAGGTGGGAGCCCGAGTTGTGCCCTTTACCCCCCCCTGCCTGGTGTTTTAAGCAGAGAGGGGCAAACCGGATACACACAGAGCAACTCCTCCTCCCTCCCGCCACCCTTCCACTCCACTAATCTAATTAACCACCAAACCAACCCTCCCTACCCCACCTCACCCCCCCCCCCCCCACACACACACACACCCAGTCACCCCTCTCCCCAGCCCGGCAGCTCCGGTTCTTTCATATCAAGCCTATCACAGAAGTCCCTTAGATCCTCTGGAAACCTCAATCTTGCCGATCTTCCATTTCTAAAGCCTCTCAGACACGCCGGGAAACCCCAGCTATACTTAATGTTTAGTTCTCTCATCTGATCTAATAAGGGCTTCAACAGCCTTCTCCTAGCGAGGGTTTCGGGGGCAAGATCCGCATAGATTTGGAACTCTGACCCTTCAAATTTTTCCGGGGGTTTACCTCTCATTTTGGATAGGATTCGAGCTTTGTCCTCATAGAACCTAAAACGAATTATTATATCTCTCGGCCTCTGGTGGTCCGAGTTGAGTAATTTTCCAACTCGGTGAGTCCTTTCTATTTTTGGGAATTCCTTATCCTCCTCTCCAACCATAGGCCCCAGTATTTGGGGAATCATCCTTCTCAGATCTTCTCCTTTGTTTTCTGGGATATTACGAAGTCTTATATTTTGTCTCCTATCTCGGTTTTCCTGATCCTCGATCTTATATAAAATTATCTTCTGATTTTGTCTAGAGGTTTTAATTTGTTCTTTGAGGTTCATTATCTCCTTTTCCAATTCCTCCGTTCTTTTTTCCGTTGTTTCTACCCTCTCCAGTAAGTTTCCCAGGTCTGCTCTCACCAGGCCTATTTCAACTTTTATTGAGAGCTCCAGATTTTTAAGCATGTCTCTCATTTCCTCCTTTGAAAGCATTGGGGCACTTGTGCTTCTCCCTTCCACCCGGCTTAAATCTCCTTCACTTTCAACACTTTCCACTACTGAGTTTTCTTTTGATTGAATCGTTTTGTCCCCCTTTTTATCTGGAGTTCCCCCTCTTCCTCCTTGGGCTCCTTGCTCCCCTCCTTTTGGACTCCCACCTTGGGACATGAACTGTTTTATTGAGCTTCCAGCTGTCCTATCCCTCGGCGTTTTAGGTGCCCCTCCTTTTTTTGTTGTCGCTTTATTCATTCCTCCTTTCTTCCTCTGACCCCCTGTTGGTTTCCCCAGGATTAACTGAACCTCTTCCCACCTCTTATAGGTATGGATCCTTCAGGGGTATCAGCCCTGGTGGTTATTTTCTGAGTCCTGCTCTAGACAGTACCCCACCTTTATATTATTTAAAATATTCAGTCCGGGGGAAGGGGGGGGGGTAAAACGCCTCCCAGAAATGACCCAGGCCCTCTCAGGGACCAGTATCTCAGAGATGCATCACTCTTATCAGTCCCCAGTCTGGGATTTTCCACCTAGGAACCCTTTTTCACAGATTTGAGACAGGCTTCATTGCTCCATCGGGGGAAAATACCTTCCCAAAACCGAAACTTCAATCAGTTTACTTCTGTCCCCGATATATCCAGCATATGTTAACAGATATTAGTAATAACATTAGCGATAACACCCAAGCTGAGGGAATCAATCAGAACACCTGCTCCAGACACCTTGTCATTCATTAACCTCTTAGACTGTTATAGTAGGTTGTGAAGAGAATTTTCTCTATATAATCATGTCTGCAGGTTTCCAGTACAGCAATAGCTTTAAATTCTATCCTCCTTCAAATAGCTTTTGTCATCTACATATCAGATATTATAATAGATCTTACTTACAATCCCAAAGCTAAGGAAGGTTTCACATAGATACAGCAGTTTCAGCTACCATCTTTAGTCATTAGCTTCTAACGCCGTTATATCAAGCTGTTGTGGTGAAATGTCACTGAAACATATAAACTGGTACGTATGGACAGGTATTGTATGCAGGTATTGTGTACATTATATACGGAGTTATTCCTACTTTACCACCACCGGACTCAGCCGAACTCCGACGGGGTCACACGTTGCCTGGAGAATCTTGTGGGGTGACCGAGGGGGGGGGAAGCCGGAGGGGGGGAGGAGGGGGGGGACGCCGTCAAATCCTCCCTTCCTCTCTGTCTGTATTGAATCCGCAGCCGCCTCTCATGTCCCAACAGCGGCGTGTGGAGCGGCGTATGGAGCGGCGTGTGGAGCTTCTGTGTTCTTCCCCTGTTGGAATCAGGGAACCTCAGCAGCGGCGCTCGTAATGGCGATCGGGGATCTTCCTCCCCTCTTTAGCCGCGGGCATGTCCTGTGTGGCGGCTGGATGAACACGCTCCGGGGATCCTAGGAGAGTCTGCTTCTCCTTCTGACACCCTCACCTCCCTCCCTCCGTGATGCGCGCTACGTCATCACGCGTCCCCAGCCTTCTTTATTGTACACACAAATCATCCCTCTGTCACTGATCCCATCCTTATCCCCCCACCCCCTGTACTTCTATGCCATCACATGCCGTACAGAGTCATCACATGCCGTACAGTGGCATCACATGCCTTACAGAGCCATCACATGCCGTACAGTGGCATCACATGCCTTACAGAGCCATCACATGCCGTACAGAGCCATCACATGCCTTACAGAGCCATCACATGCCGTAGAGAGCAGCTACACTCTGTGAATTCTCGGGAGAGGACATCAATCAAGCAAAATGACAGAAAAGAGGGTGGATTCAGATTCCAGAGCCAGACCATTATTGGTATTATACTGTCTGAAAGCCTGTAGACCCTCCCACAGGTATTAAGCTTGATTTTAACCGAATGGGGCACTTCTGAGAGGGCTGGAATGATTTATAGATATTAGCAGCTCACATAGAATAGACGTAAGCAAAAAAAAAGGAAACCCATACTTCTCTTTTAAGTAATTATAAGCAAGCTAATGAATAATTATGTTTTTTTTTTGCCAGTTTTGCCAGAAACATTGGTTCTTGTAAATCACCTGGCTTTGCATCTTACCTTAGAGAACAAACAAAAAATGGGTGCCCTACTTTTGCCACATTATGTAGTAACACAAAACCCTGCAGCATCCCTCTTTAAAGTGATTATACTGTTTATAATTTTTTTTAAATAACACACGCTATACTTACCTGCTCTGTGCAACATAATTGCACAAAGTAGCCCTGATCCTCATCTTCTTGAGTCCCCCCGCCAGTATTCCTGGCTCCTACTCTTCTCAGTGTGCCGCCATAGGAAGCCACTTCCCATCATGGCACACCGGCTGGCTTAATCCCGAGCCGCGCTGCCTGCATCCATAGATACAGACAGTGCGGTTCAGCCCCTCCCCTGTCCCCTGTCACAGGATTGAGGACAGCAGGAGTGATAAGTAGATGATAAAAGGTTATGCGCTGGGGGGGTGCTTTGGGAGAGGAGAGGACAGGGTGCTGTGGGGGGAGGAGAACCAGATTTGACACCAAACCTTGTAGCACAAGTCCTGTCCCAACCAAAAGCACCCCCAGCACAACATATCCTCTTACAACCCCCCCCCCCCAGCATCAAGAGATGCTGCCTGCATTAGAGGGGGCAATTACAGCGTTTGAGACCCCTGGCACCAAGTAAAAGATGTTGGGCAAGTGCCCTGGGTGCCCACTCTGGAAGATTTGGGGGAGGGGGGATTTGTTCTGGGGTGGAGGGGTGTTGCGCTGGAAAAGGGGATTTGGGGGGTTAAGAGAATTTGTGCTGGAGAGGATTAGGGGAGTGGAGAGGGGTTGCAATTGCAGCAAATAAAGAAGGAGTGGTGAGGGTGGCATATAAAGCAACCAATCCCCTCCATTTTCTTCCTGCAGCCTTTCAGAAGCTGCAGGAGGAAAATGGAGACGACAGGCTCCTCTACATGCCACCCCACCTCCCCTCCTATCTACCTCCTCCTGCCCCCAGGTCCATGTGTACTCTTGTCCCCTTCATCCCTTGCAGAGCTGCCGGCTTCCCCCTCCCCTCTCCCGCCAGCTGCTGCAGGGAATGTGTCAAGATGGAGAAATGTGTAATTTACCGGCCCTTTCTTTGTCTTAATGATTAGAGTCAGTGATCCATTTATTCATAACTGAGGCATAATAAACTGTTTACTATGCTTCAAATGAAGCCTCTGTACAGGGCTATTCCTGTCCATTCATTCTGTGCAGCCGAGACTGCAGAGATGGAGACTGCGGGCTGGGTCCTCAGGCTTCTTTCTTTGTCTCAAAGGTGAAACATCAGAGGTCTGTTTAGACCCCTGATATCTCACCAAAGCCCCCTCTATGGGGTTCCTAATTTAAAAAAAAAAAATAATACAAAATAATGAAAATAAATAAAATGGTCAAAAATTTATAAAAATAAAATAACCAAAATAAAAAAAAAAAAAACTTCTGGACACCAGCGGTGGAACTACCAGGGTCACAAAGGTCACACTTGCTATCAGGCCCTGGTGTTTTGCCATCGTGGGGGAGCCCCTTATGATTTCTTGCACTGGGGCCCTGAAGGCTCTAGTTATGTCTCTGTGTTTAATCCATCACAAGTGACAGTGTGCACAGGGAAAAAGTTTCTTTTGATAAGGCCACAAGTGAGCATTAAACCCAAAACCAAAATATAATATATAGCAGCTTACCAATGTGGTGGCTGCATTTTTTGGGGGGGGGGGGGGTGGGGGGTGGGGGGGGGTTCCCTTCTGTTTCCACCTGGTGATCTGGCCAGGAACACCACCTGTGTTCCCCCACTCTGGATGAAGGAACACAGCAAATAGCAGCATTGTTAATCTGGTGGGAGGTGAGTGTTAGATGCACTAGCAGATTTAAATACACCAATAATTTGAACCCTAACTCCAGCTCACACTTTCTAATCTGTAAGGCCTCTTTCACATGGACGATCCGTATGTCCGTTTTTCATCCTTCCGTTTTCGGATGAAAAACGGACATACATTCATCCCTATGGAGCGTCGGATGTCAGCGGTGACATGTCCGCTGACATCCGACCCCGCTCCGATCCGAAAAGTGTAACGGAGGAAAAACCTACTTTTCCATCCGTTTTCGGATCGGATCGGGTGACGACGGACACTACGGTCCGTCGTCATCCGATCCCCCCATAGGGGAGAGCGGCGCTCTGACAGGTCCGTCGCTGCACAGTGTGCAGCGATGCACCTGTCATCTTCCTGCTCAGCGGGGATCGGCGGAGCGATCCCCGCTGAGCCAGCGGATGTTCACGGGGCGGATCATCACTGATCCGCCCCGTGAGAAAGAGGCCTTACAGGAAACAGTTGTTTTCCTTTTAGGAAAAGGTTTACATAAATAAATCCCTGTGAGTGTTAAAAGGCTTGTCTCATCCCTGTTCCCTGAGCAATGAGTAACTTGTGCCTCTCAGATAAGTTTCCGCTCACACCATTGATCTATTTAGTGATCCAGAAGGGGGTTATTCTTCCCAATGACCAGATGTGTAAGGAACATTCTTCCCACTGACCATCACACTAATGTACCATGAATTGCAGATTTAGTCATTTTTAGCAGGGGTTGCCGGAGACTGGAATGTTAATTTAAGGGTTTCTTGGTGTTGAAAAGGTTGAGAAAGGCTGCTGTAAACTAATACATTTGGAAGAGAATTTGTTCTTTTGAAAAACAGACTTACTAGCTGGATCATCAGATAAAAATAGCAGAAAGAAAGCCTAAAAAAGAAAACTATTGCAGCTATCGCATGTACGATTTGGTAAGCTGCAATATCATAAATGTTTGCATTTGGATTAATACTGCTTAAAAGAGAAGTATGGGATTTTTTTTTTTTTTCAAGAATCATACTTACCCAGGTGGATGAAGCATTGGTCCGATGCTGCATCTGTCCCCTACCGACTCTAAGACTGAGAATCGAGCGATCAAACACCGCTGATCGCTCAGTTCCCAAAGCTCCGTGAGCTGCTGCTCTGCGCCACCCCCAATGCTCACTTGAGCACTGAGCTGTGGAGGGGGCAGGATCGGCTGACTCAGGCTTCGCTAAGAGGTTGAGCCAGGTGCCATTCCAGGGTTGTGGGTGGATCCTGACCATATTGTTGCGCTCCTTCCACAGCCTGGACCGGCTCTGTGACGTTAGCTGAAAGCTGGCTTCATAATGTGGAGAACAGCGGCGCTCTTCTGAGTGCAGTATATTAAAATGATTAATGATGAATTTATTAAGATAAAAAATTAAAATAAGAATTAACTCACAGGTTAAGGGTTAAAATGGCTAGTCACAAAGGCTCGCTGTGCAGTCCTGATCCAGATAGCTGGCGGTGTGGGGTGCTGCTGCTGCCTTGCTAGCTGCAGGGGTTTCCAAAGCTCAGAGTTAAGCTGGCAGTCGTCTCCCCATCTGCTGTGACGTCACTGGATGTGGGGCACAGGGCCAGAAGGTGCACGTTCGGAGCATGCGTGCTCCTTCTTCAGGCTGCTGACTGCTAAAATGGGTCACAGCAGTGCAGAATGAGCTGCACTCCTGTGATCCACAGGAGAAGTACAGCCAAAGCTCGTTTGGCTTTACTTCTCCTTTAAGTCACCTCTAGCAAAGAGTATTCGAGTTCTGGATGTCTGCAGTTCACTTTAGAAATCAGTTTCATTCATGCTGGATCCCACACACAGTGCTGTATTCCCAGTGGTGCAGGGATGAAGAGCTGCAGATGTGACAGTAAAGGATCCTGTTATTCACCCTCCCTTTCATCTCCCTGGTCTATTCACAAAAAGCCTTGTATTTTTTGGTTCACAGAACACAAGGTATTCTGTGAATGGACAAGGGGAGATCCTGTCGTTCATCCATTCCTCCTTTCAACTGTGAATGTGTGCCGAATATCACATTTACTGGTAAATAAATATGACCCTTAACTGGAGCATTAAGAAGGAGTTTGTTTGGACTAAAAGACCAAAAAATGAGTACATATTACTGCCCCTTGCCCCACCAGAATATGGTAAAGTTAGCCTGAAAGTAGTTGTAAAGCCTGAAGGTTTTTCTACCTTTATGCATTATGCATAAAGGTAAAAAATGTCTGTGTGCTGCTCCCCCCTCAGCCCTCCCCCAATACTCACCTGAGCCCCTGCTCAATTCAGCGATGTGCACAGGAGCCTCGGCTGTCCCGGGTCTTTCTCCTCATTTGCTGAGACAGTCAATCACAGCAGTGAGCCAGAGAGGAGAGAGGGGGTGGGGCAGAGCCATGGCTCTTAGTGTCTTATGGACACATAAAGCAGGGCTGAGAAGCGAGCATACAACTGTGCCCCCATAGCAAGTGGCTTGCTATTGGGGGCACTGGTCAAGGGGGAGGAGCCAGAAGTGCCAGCAGGGGACCCATGAAGAAGAGGATCATGGCAGATAAGTAGGACACATTTATTTATTTATTTTTTTTTAACACCAGACCTTCAACACCACTTGAAATTGCCCTTTAAATAAAGTCAATTGTGTCTGGTATTTTATAGCTTAAATCCTTAATTGCAGAACTGTTTAAAAACGTGCACCCTGCTGGGAAAAGCAACACTATAAAAATGTTATTATCAGTAACCTAAACATACATGCAGACTCTCAAGCTACAAATAGTTTTCAGCCAGACATCACTCACACGGACAGGCACACAGCTGTGTGTACCCAGCTTCCATTTTACCATTTATTTTCATATTCAGCCTACTCAGGAAGAGTCTACATCTTAAAAGGAAAATGCATATAAAGTAAATCCCCTGTGGGCTAGAAATATCACCAAAAAAGCTATTTCGGTTGTGCGCTGTGAGACATGAGTAAACTGAAATGCTACTAGCAATGCAACAAGTCCTTTTTATTACAAAATGGGAACGCATCTCATCCATGCTATGTGGTCACAACCTTTCAATGTTTGTATTAGCAATGCATATCAAGTCCCAGCCTAATGTACCTGTCACACATTTAAAAAAAAAAAAAAAAAACTTTTTATGTTAAAACGCAGAAGGGGCAATGGCAGGCACAACAATGTTTGGATAGCTGGAGACATATTGACATTTTCAAACTTGGAGGTCATCTCAGACCAATAAAAATACTATTACACTTGATATTTGCATTTAACACCTTCCTGCAAAAGCATACAGAAATGAACATTAGGATCCAAGTTCGTTTTAAAAAAAAAGTTATTAAAAACAGAAATGAAGTGGGAGCAAATCAGGACAGAACAGATAAAAACATATTACAGATAAAACGGCTAGCTCTTACCATGGTGTCAAATTTAGTCCCCAAATCATTTTCAGGAATTATTACAACATAAATACAATATGAATTTCGCTAATATTGCTTGCCTAGCTGTTGTGTTTTGCATTACAATTCCCTACCATTTGCTCTCTGCTAATACTATAAATTGATACTTGGGATTTTGGAGTTACTTTCTGGTTCTTCATCTACATACATGGATCCTTTAGCCAAGGTTCACACTGAGCTGCGGAGAATGAAGCCTTGCAAGTTCATCTGAACTGGCATGATTTCACTCCCGCACGTCAGTCCCGATTTCGGCAGCGATTTCACAGACATCTATGCGGGTTTCTGCACAGATGTCAATGGAAATCGCACCCTGAAATCGCAAATAGTAGAACAAAAACGAGTTTTTAAAAACGGTGTGGTGCTGGAGCATTGCACTGATTAGGACAGTGCCATTGCCGCCGATTTAACATGTCAAATCACATGTCAAAATGCATCACTGTGAACCAGGGCTACTTTCGGGGCGCGATTTCCATTGAAATCTGTGCAGAAACCTGCACAGATGTCTGTGAAATCGCCGCCGAAATTGAGGCTGACATGCGGGAGTGAAATCGTACGAGTTCAGCTGAACTCACAGGGCTTCATTCCCGCAGCCCAGTGTGAACCAGGGCTTCCTCTGTTTTGTCATTATAAAAATACGAGTAGTATATCCACACTTTGCAGCTACTAAAACATTGCATTCTGGGGTTTAAAGTGTAACATACATTAACTTTACAAGTCTGCATGAATTCTCTTGCAGACTTGTAAAGTTAATGTATGTTACACTTTAAACCCCAGAATGCAATGTTTTAGTAGCTGCAAAGTGTGGATATACTACTCGTATTTTTACGAGTAAACCGCAAGTATATTTTAAACAGTTACACCTTTAGAGGGCAAGCTCACCTTTGTACACTTTTTTTTTCTAAATTCCAGCTCCCGTATGCATCAACATAGCGTTCATGTACTTTTTTTGCAAAAATATAAAAGCTTTCAATTAAATTTACAGTCACTTAGTTTTCTTTTCCTAATCCACATTTCCAGACGTTTCCATTAGTAATGTCTTCTTCCTTACAGACTGTAGGTCATGACACAGGAAGGAGTTGACCAGCTACCCTCATTAGCACACACCCTGCATCATCCACCCACCCACTCCCAGCTGCACGTTTTTTAAATGAAATGCAATCAATCAGTGATCACCCTTCTCACTAAATCTCACTAAATACACAAACAGACTGCATAGTGTATGCCAATCTTTGTACATAGGAGGGAGTGGACAGAAACACTCAGCTGTCAAGCCCCTTTCACAATTCTGCATAGCGGGAACTCGCATTCCCACATGTGTTTTTTTTTTTTTTTTTTAGCGGAGGGGGGGGCCTTTGTGGAGCATTTTTACTCACAGGGCAGCCCATCCACCTAAATGGGCTGTCCTACACACAGCAATTGCCCCAAAGAAGCTTGGGACCATCCATTGCACTCTATGGAGCAGTGGGTGTGTCCATTGACACCCACCAACATTCAATCCATCCTGACCGCTAAAAACAGACAAATGGAGACCCGTTCCCCATCCATCTGGCCGATCGGATGGCCGTCGGGTGTAAACATATAGGTGGTTCGTTTATATCTGACCGCCCATAGAGGACAGCGGACTGTGTCTGCTCTGCATAAGCGTACATGGACCAGGCATCCGCCTGTTTAGCGGGGATCAGCGAACAGAATTACTGCTGAGCAGACGGAGTCCACCCCATGAGAAAGGGGCCTTAGATGTATTAAATTCTACATAATACTGAATACCTTGCCCACACAACATGAAAAAACATAAGGCTGAACTCTAGGCAGAGCTGGTATCATCCTGTTGCAGTCCCCATGGGAAAGCTAAAGTTTGAGATGAAGAAGCGGCACAAGGAACCAGTTTGTGTACTGATAAGAACCATGCTGAAAGGAGGAGAAGCAGAGATAAGATTATTTTCTCAATGTCCAGTCCCAGGCTGCAGATGGTCCAGGATGACATAGAATCATAGGAAGTAAGTTGAATTATTCTAGCCATTAGAGTGAGGACATCTAGTAGCAGAAAAAAAAAAAAAAAAAGTACAATGGGGGAAATCTCTGGATTGAAGATGAATATTCCAGCAAAAGCTGTTTTTTAGTACTTTATCTTTTAAAGAGCTATTCATTTTTACCTTATTTTTGTTTAGCTCTTTATACACTTGCTGCCTGGCCACAGTACGGCATGATCAGGCAAGATCATGTACATGCACGTCATCCTGCCTCTTCTGGGTTAGCGGCATGCAGCGTGCTGCTCCTGCAGTGGACAAAGCAGATTGTGGCTCCCGATACCCAGCCTCTTTGATCGGCCGGGGGACCATGTGATCGCTATGCGGTCACTTGATCACAATGTCAAAAAAGCTGTTATGAATGAATTTCATTCATAAGAGTTCTGTTTCCTATAGCAATTGGCCTACAGCCATCACATGCTACCTGGGCCATCACAGCACCCTGTACCATGTGATAGTTGTGGGCCAATCACATCACACAATAGCAAATCACAGCTGTTATGAAGGGAAATTATTCATGACATTTTTATAACACTGCTGTCACAGTGATCATCATTGTAAAAGCGATCAAAGCGTTAGCCAGAAAAAAAAAAAAAAAAAAAATCCCTGTTCACCCCCCAGAGTAGTACAGTGTTATGGTGATGTAGTGGTTAAATTTGTTAGAAAGACAGGAAAAAGGGGATCCTTGCAAATTGCAGAAAAGGGATTCTGGTGCCAAATCATAATTGTTTATCAGATGTTACATGGCTATTGAACCCTACAAAGTACAAAAATGTCTTAGCAGCAAAATATTTTCTGATGGATCCAATTAAAATATGAAAAACACTTCACAAACTGCCCTACCACACTTGCTGTTTATCTTCTAGTTTATTTGTGTGTCAACAATCAAGCTGGAAAGAAAAGAAGCATGTATTATCCTCTGGCTGTTCTGACCTATGATTACATAATAAAATCTTTTCCTGCATGTGGTAGGTCCAAGAGAATTTTAAAATAAATAGAATTTTTAGCAATCTGAAAGGCAAATAGCAGTAGAAACACTCTACTATAGTAAGACTCGGGGACTATGCCGTTAAGGTTGTATTCACACTTCAGCGTTTTGAATCGTGGGCAGATTTGCCGCGATTCTGCCCATGATTTGAAAGCGCAGATGTGTGAATGAAAAATAGCAGGACTCCCATTTGAATGACACCTAAAACTGCGTTGCGGGTCTGCCTCGATAAATCGCGCTGCAATCGCAGCAAGCCGCATCGCGTGAAGCATGTCTCCCCCCAAAAAAAGCTCAGGAGCTACTTTTGGGACGACATCATTCATGCGATGCGAGTTGCCGCAATTGCAGCGCGGCAGACCCGCAACGCAATTTTAGGTGTCATTCAAATCAATAGCATCTCAAATCTGAGTCCCGCAATTTGTCAATCACACATCGGCGCATTCAAATCATGGGCAGAATCGCGGCAAATCTGCCCACGATTCAAAACGCTGAAGTGTGAATGCAGCCTAAAAGTTAACATTTACACATAGCATGCAACTGTTCTGTCCGTGTCATAGTTACAAAGTTAGTCAGGTTGAAGAAAGTCTATCTAGTTCAACCAATAGCAAAAAAAAAAAAAAAATCAAAATCAAAAACCTCCATATACACAATCCTTCACCCAAAGTTGTTCCAGAGGAAGCCAAAAAAGCCCCCAACAAAGCGTGGTTCAATTTGCTCTAACAGCGGAAAAAAAAAAAAAAAAAAAAAAAAACTATCCTGATCCCCCAGAAGGCAATTGGACATTCCCTGGATCAACTATTCTAGGTGCTATTGCTTATAAAATGTTAGTATCCAATTATATATTTTGCATTTAAGAATGCATCCATCACATTTTTAAAACAATCTACTGAACTGACCAGAAGTAGTTTTTGAAGAAGTCTATTCCACATTTCCACAGCTCATAACCACACACAGGCCGAATGTCGGGAGAGCGACTCCCCATCAGTGCTCTCAGACAATGTCAGAACACAACAGCTCAGCATGGGGAGATCTAATCTCACATGGTTAGTACAGCCGCTCCGACCGAAGCTGACAGTTTTTTTTCTGGTTGAACGTAGGGTTTTTAAACCCACTTGATTTTTTTTTTTTTAAATAACAAACATGTCATACTTACCTCCACTGTGCAGTTCGTTTTGCACAGAGTGGCCCCGATCCTCCTGTTCTGGGGTCCCCGGTTGCGCTATCAGTTCCCCCCCCGCATTGGTAAACCCCCTAGGAGAAGCGCTCTCCCTGGGGGTTACTGTGCGGGCGTGATCCTAAGTCCAGCATTTGCGTCCATAGACACAGAATGCCGTACTCGGCCCCCGTCACTGGATTTGATTGACAGCAGCGGGAGCCAATGGCTGCGCTGCTATCAATCTATCCAATCAAGAGCCGAGATGAACGGGCTCTGGTGAAGTGGGGGGGGGGGGGGGTTTGGGGTGTTTGGGGTTGGGGGGCCGGTCAGTGTCAGAAGTTTTTTCACAGGATAGGATAGGATGCATTAAGGTGAAAAAACACGAGGGTTTGCAACTCGTTTAACTGTGAAGAAGCCTTTCCTATACAGGGGAGGTTACATTTTTTTTTTTTTTTTTGCTATAATGACCTGAATAGTATATAGGTTGTACTCCAAAGAAAAGTCAGCCCAGTGCTCTAGAAAGCCAAACCCTTCCGTCTTACACCAGGCCTTTAGCCATGCATTCCGTTCGCTAAGCTCCCCCCGCCTTTACTTATTTTGCACTCTCTATGGATGAGCACAGGACAACAGCCTTGTCAGTCTGGGGGGAGGGGAGCGCTAGATGTACTAAAAGATTTAAATACACTAACGCATTATAATCAAACTCCAGCCAATACTTCATAAGCTGTTACAGCAGTATCTTCCCTTTGGGATAAAGTTTTACATAAATAAAAGCTGGTCATTGTAAGCACCCCTGTCCATGTTAAATGGTTTGTCTCATCCCTGTAACTGATACATTCTGCGGGAGAGCTTGCTCTTTTAAAAAACAATAGACTTACTGGCAGGATCACCAGGTGAAAATAGAAGAAGGAAAGCCTAAAAAGAAAATGAATGCAGACATCACATCTAGGAACCGGTAAAGGGGGCACCTTTGGCCAACAGCATTGTCAGTCTGGGGGGAGGGGAGTGTTAGTGTACTAGCAGATTTGAATACACTAACACATTGAAGTAAAACTCCAGCTAATACTGCATAAGCTGTTGCAGCAAACAGTTTTTTCCTTTTGACATAAAGGTTTTACATAAATAAATAAAAGCCGATCATTATAAGTCCGCCCGTCTGTGTTAAATGGTTTGTTTCATCCCTGTAACTGATACATTCAGCGGGAGAGCCAATTGTACAATTTTCCTTTAGATTTATAAAAGCCATATAATATGAGGTCAAAGCTAAACACTTTCAAGTTGTATGCCATCAGGCGGACCCTTGCACTACATCATTGTAGGTAAATCTAAAGTTGAAAATTGAATAAGAAAATTTTATAATGTATGGCCAAGCCTTACTAGCCAGATCACCAGGTGAAAAAAGAAGAAAGAAGCCTAAAAAATAAAATGAATGCAGAATATGCAGAATAGCATCTAGGAATTTGTAAAAACTGATAAGTTGCCACGTAATAATTGTGTTTGGGTTTAATACCACTTTATCATTACTTAGAGGAAATTTAAGATGTTACTTACAGGTTAGTAGAATCCTGTTGTCTTAACTTCCATTTTTTACCTCTCCACTTGGTCAAAATTCAACTTTTTTTCAACAATTTGAATGCGAGTGAACACAATGTGTGGGCCATGTCGTTCTATTGCTTTTTTTTTTTTCGCTAAGCAGGCTAAAAACGGATTTGCTTCACATCTAAATGGTTGCGCAGTCACACCATATGTCACCAGCAGGTGGCATTACACATGAGAAGCAATGCAATAGAGGCAGGGGGACTTTGTGGCAGTGCCTAAAAGCAGTTTGGCCTCTACTCTCCAGGCTTTAGAAATTGAGCTATCAGTAAATAACGTGGGACAATTTTCTTAAGCTTAACAAAACATTACCCAACTTCATCCAAAGCATTATCCGCGTTAAAGCAAATCTAAAGCTGAACTTTTTTTAGTTTTGGATACAGTAGGAAATGCATGGAACATGTCAGGTTTTATTGCGGTCTGTGTCCCCACTGGAGGGATTCACCCTCTCTGTTTGTTCAGGTGATTATTATTGCCAGGACATAGCAACTGCCTAAAGCCAGCCATACATAGAGCAAATTTCTTTCTTACAGGAAAGAAATTCACTTGATTCCCCCATCAACACAGACAGTGCTGACAGGGGAATCCCTCCTGCCAAGCCATTTTATTCACCTGCCCTATACCAGTTGCTAGCGATAATCGCATGCAAAATCTGGCAGGCTGGTTGTACCCAAGGTGATCGATTGATCAACTTGGTGCATTCAGCCTGCCCATACATGGTTCGAATCCCAGGAAGTTCCTGCTGAACCGGCTGAGATTTTCTTCACTTTGATAGAGGTTTCCTGATACTGCCTGGGAAGTGACAGGAATCCTCCTAAAAACAGGATGCAGACCAAACCATAGGACAAAAAAAAAACAAAACAAAAAAACTCATAACCCACTTTATCTAAAATGGCAAAAACTTTTTGACTTTAGATATACAGTAATTTAAGCAAACTTATCCCCACCCCCTCCTCATTTGTGTGAGTTCCTTCTAAGAAGTTTTTTCTTGGCCCCCACCCATGACTCACACACTGATTCGTTAGGCTGGCCACCATGGGATGCAGGAAAGAAATTTTCACTGTGTTGACAAGGAAATCAGCAACTGTCTTCTCCCAGCGGTGGAGGGGTAAGCCATCCCTGCCAGGGGAAGACAGTGATTGTTGCTAGTGGCTGTAGCAGTCGCCAGCGATAATCTCAAGAGAATCTGGCAGGCTGGTTGTACCCAAGTTGATTGATCATTGCCCATTAATGGTTTGAATCTCAGCTGGTTCAACAGAACCGTGATTCGAACAGTGTATGGCCTGCCTTACTCAGCTTATGTTTGTATGTGGCAGGGTATGTCTAGCCAATTCAGTGCTATCCTACGTACCTTGGACTGTGGAGAGCTAGTACATGGTACATAGCATAACTTTTTCATGGTCAAATGTTTAGGTTTGTTTCACTGAATGTTAATGCAGCAGATAAATTGCAGTCCTCTGCTACCCACTATCAAGTTCCATTCTGTAGCAGTGGTGATGAACAGCTAATAATTAAACATGTTTCAGCCAGCAATAAGTTCATAAAACAGTTAAGTTCAGGTACGTTTAGGAGGGAGGCAAACTAAAATGTGTGAATGCCACCCAAAGATAAATTCCATGCAACAATTAAAAGCAATTTAAAAAATAAAATGAAAAATATAAAAACCAATACTTTCTAGTACTTCAATCCCCCTGTTCTTTGTGTATGTATAGATATACATTTTTATGAATTGTACCAGTTATTATAATTGTATTGGATATACACTTACTCATGATTATACGTTTGTATGTTAATTTATATAATAAATGGAATTCTTTATACCTACGTGCGTCAGTCAAAGTCCCAATCCCCTTTCCCCTCTTTTTTTGACATATAGATAGGGATGGAGGCAATTGACCTTACCAGGTCACTGGCTCATATAAAAGTCCCAACTGTTCTCCTTTTCCCACAGCGATTAGTCGTGAAGACAGGTCTTGATGCGTTCACTCCAGCAATTTTATTATCAGAGAGACGTTTAGGCTAGACAAGGTTCACTTTAATGACATCACTGATCCCAAAATTAAAACTTAAAAGTGTATGTTCACCTTTACAGAAGATCTGTACCCTCACTTGATGCTCTCCCCACCCCCTGGTCCCTACTGTACTTACCTTCAATTATCCTGAGCTCTCAATGCTCCTGCAAGTCACAACAACGGTCTGCAGATTTGAAATCCCTGCTGCATTCCCACCTCTCCGTCTAGCGCTGCCAGTACTGACCAGATGGATTCGGATCGACAGCACCATCCTTGTGATGCAGTTACTGTAAAGGTGAATGCTTTCAGCCCACGTTCACACTGAGTGGCAGTTTGAAATTGTGCGAGTTCAGCTGAATTCGCAAGATTTCAAACTGGCATTTCAGTCCGACTTCAGGGGCGATTGGACAAACATCTGTGCGGGTTCATGCAAAGATGTCTATTCAAATTGCCCCCGAAGTCGCCAAAAGAAGTGCAGGGAACTACTTTTGGGAATCGGTGTGGAGCCGCAAAGTCGGCGTTGCACCGATTCGGACGGTGCCGTTGCCAGCAACAGGGGGAGATTTGACATGTCAAATCACATGTCAAAACGGCTGATGTGAACGTGGGCTAAAGCGGAGATCACCCAGTAATTAGCTAGCTAGACAAAGATATCATTTGTAAATAATGAGAAAACAATTCAAAATCATTTCACACTAAGCTCACTTCAAAACAAGATCTAAAAAAAATAAAAGTCATAATCTGTCCTGCTGTCCGCACTTTTGAACTTTGCTGTCTATCAGAACCACACTGGCCAGTGAATCTTCTGTATCTATTAATTTGGCATGGCTGATGACTGCATCCCCTGCTGCATCACTGAGACACAGTAGTGACGTAGTGGATAGGATGGCAGAGGAAAAGGTTAAGCGTATATATTTTTTTACTTGGTACTTTTTTCTTTTTAAATTAATGACAAAAATGCTGCCACAGCTCACCTTTCATTCTGTGCAAACTAGTTGCCTGGCTTCAGGCTGATCAATGTTTTGAAACAATTCGGATGTCATTGGCTGCGTTAATTATTCTGTGATGAAAACATATTGAAGCCAGAGAAAGCCAGGCAACTGGGTCAGCAAAGGCAGTCTTTGTATTTCTTTCAGCACAGGTTTCCTTTAAAACAAGGAAAAAAATGATTCAGAGAAACTGGATGCACTGAAAATAGTTACACAATCAGGAAAAGATCCAAAACCGCATGATGTCAACTTGGAAATAGTTAAAGTTTACAAATTTAACAACCCATAACTTACAGTGCTAAATACTGAAACCAATTTGACTTTGTTCGGTAAAATAAAAACATACAAAATCAACCTACCCGAATCTCTTGAAGGTTGTGGAAGTTGTTGCCCACTCTGACCGAGATTTTACTTGGTGTGTAGCTTTCGTCTGACTTGTAATCAGCGTAAATGCATAAAGCTTTCACGGTAGTCTTTCTTCTATAAGCCAGAAAAACAAAAACACACAGCAAGAGAACCACAATGAAAGCTCATCAAAATGTTTTTGCTGCACTTTTAAAAGTTGGGCAATGTAAGCTTTATGCCTGAAATAATTTGCAAGGGTTTGGCACACACTTACATACATAAACAAGATTCACCAAACAATAAACTACAGGAAGCCTCAAGTGTAGCATTTTGCAAACCACAGATCAAAATAGTAATTTAAGATTCAACCATAATTTTGTCAATTGAAAATGAACATAATGCAGCTCATTGGTGAATGAGATACAGTTATTCCATTATGTAAAGCGCTGTGAGAACTGTCGGCGCTATATAAATCCTTAATAATAATAGTTATGAAACCATTGGGTCCTTTTCACAATAAAGATGTTTACTGGCTAGACCTTAAAGAATAGAAGCGAGTATGAGTCTAATACACATAGGATAAGTACACTTATAAAAAGAATAAAAAATAAAATAATAAACGCACATTGTTTTGAAGGTAAAAGGGAAAGCACTGCACCAGTGATCAGCAGATTGCCGATGCCATACAGGTCTCCTGGAGACTGTCACTGTGAGCTGTCTGCCCCCATAATCCCCTATGACCAGGCAGTTTCACACTGACAGGAAGACTCAATGAACTACCACAGAGCGGTGATAGTTCATCGAAAGCCGACAACCACAAGCCGACAACCACAAAGCATGTTGGGACTTGTAGTTCATTCAAACACAGAAATCTGTGATGGCAGAGGCCCGCGCGCCTGCGCTGTTTTCACAAAGTGACAGCTAGTATGGAGAACTTCTCCCTGTACTGCTGTCACAGGGAGAGAAAGCAGCAGGAGGGGCTGCAGCAGTGGGAACATGTAACATATTCCCAAAGGTGAACTTATCCTTTAAATAAACAGGTCCACTTTAGAAACTGTGACTTTTGGAAAAGCTATTTTCACAGTAGCCAAATTCATTTTACGTTTAGATTTCCAACTAGTATAACTACCCATTACAATGTCTAGATGTTTGGTCTTAAGGTTACTTTTCTTAAAGTAGTACTAAAGGCTAGGAACATTTTACCTTAAAAAAGAACTATAGGCAAAAAACTTTTATTTTTTATTTTAATAGAGCAAAAGGAGGGTTATAACCCCTGTCATTTTTTTTTTGTCATCTGTGTCCCATTGCGGAGATTTCCCTTCACTTCCTGTCCCATAGGAAAACAGGAAGAGAGAGGAAATCCCTGCAAATTAAAGGAATTCGTTGGGGACCCCAGGTCACCAGAACTAGTGTCCCTATTAGAAGATTTCCCATCTAGTACTTTTCTGGGGATAACCCAAAATTTTGGATTGTCTTTTACTTTCACCTTTTAATGTTAATGGTAAACAGGACAAATAGGGTGAATCTCCTTAAAGTGGATGTAAACCCCGAAATT
Source organism: Aquarana catesbeiana (assembly GCF_042186555.1). NCBI lineage: Eukaryota > Metazoa > Chordata > Amphibia > Anura > Ranidae > Aquarana > Aquarana catesbeiana. The sequence continues at coordinate 728,518,762 of NC_133324.1, forward strand.
TATTTATTTTATGTCATAATATGGAATATAAGATTTCCTATCATTTGAGCCCAGTCTTGCCACAAAGAATTAATCCATCTCTGAGCAATCCTCTTATTGTTCAGTGAGATAAATCTTGACAAACAGAGAAAAATCAAATCCTCCCCCTTGCTGTGAGTGACAGGTGATTTACATTTCGTGCACTAGCCTAAGACATGCATTATTTTTTAATTCCCTCCCACTCCTTTCTTCTGCTGCTCTACCAGGATTGGCTGTTCCACACCTCAGCATGATTTGGCATGCTGAAGTCATGTGGTTACTTTCCTGTCTTTTCACTGGATATTAGAGATCATAGCAGAAGTTCAGTGTAAGAAATACACAGGAGAAAAATGCATATTGACAAGGGGAGTGTAGAGGTGGGCGGGGAGTCTACTGACATCATGACTCCACCCACCGAGCTCCAGACAACAGACCCACCCACAGAATGTGCAGTTTTTCGGGTCTCATAACAGACAGAGAGGAGACATTTGACAGGTAAAGATACATGCAGGAGGCATGTATATCCTTATAGATAACCCCTACAGCAGTAGTTTAGAAAGGATGACATTGTGTTTACATCCACTTTAATGAGGGGACAGACAGCAATTAAAACTGACAGGCCTTCTAATCCCTCTCCACTCCATCCTAAACTTTAAATATAAAAAAAAAAAAAAAAAAAAGTGTGCAGTGGTAATTTCATAGACGAAAATATTGTCGAACAAATTAACACTATTTTAGTCAACTAAAATTGCATTTTAGTCAAAAGATGACTAAAACTAAATTGAAATTTGACATTAAAATTAACACTGCTTATATATCACAACGGCTAAATCTGTGTCTGTATTGCATGTTCAAACCTTAATACCATAAATAATAACATGTTAATAGATTTTTACTCCAGGAGTATGTAATGAGTTTGTAAATTGCTTAAATAATGCATTACAATTTAACTAAACCCATTAGATTTTAGTTGACTAAAATCATTTTAGTAGACTAAAATGTACTGGAGATTTTAGTAGACTAAAACGAAATCCAAATTTGACATCAAAATGAACACGGTCAGGGTGGCCAAACTTGCATGTGTTTTGTTATTACAGCCCCTGGCTTCAAGTCCCACGTCCCCAAATTTCTGGTTTGTGGTGTGTACTCCCAATGTGCAGGAATTATAGTATACAATATGAGAGAGAGACTCTGGCTCCCTCACCTAGTCTTCTCAGTATTAAGCAAGAGCCAAACATGACTAATAGAATATCATAATACAATACGACCCAGAACATAGGCAATCCCTGCTGTCCCGGAAGTTTCCTGGAAATGGAGTTACCTGGTAACTGTTTTCTCCAATCATCTTCCAGGACAACTTATAAAAGGACAAGCAAGAAATAACTTATTAAAGGTGAGGGCTACTGCTTGCAGGACCTATTCCAGAAGGCATAGCCCTGAAAGGAGAGTAGGGCAATCTGGATCTGTCAAATCACTGTCAGAAAATTGGACCAGGTGGCTGTTCTGTAGAGCTGTTAAGGTAAACCATTCTCTCTGTCCATACCAAGGCCAAAAAGACCTGTAAAACTACCTCTAATTCCAATGGGAGGTCCTACTTTTAAAACTATGTAGAGAGCAGCCTGTCTCAATCTTTTTAACCCAGAGGAAGCCTTAATATAATTTTCAATAGCTATTTCAATTCTATATCAGGTGGCAGCCAGATTCCTTTGGAGGCCTTACTGGCACATACCACAGTTCTCCTAAAGACGGTAAAGACCCTACTTTACCACAAAATTACCATCCCATTTTGCTGCTTAATGCGGATATAAAAATCCTGACAAAAATTCTGGCAAATCACCTGAAACATCTTATGCCCCATATTATCCATCTGGACCAAACAGGATTTATTGTGGGCCGCGAGGCAAGGGATAATTCCCTCGGGGCTATTCAACTTCATTGGGCTTGTAGATGTCAGGACCCACACCACACCTGATCCTATTGACAGATGCGGAAAAAGCATTCGATCATGTAGATTGGACCTACCTTAGCATGTTAGCATGGATCTTGGCCCTGTACTCAGCCCCTAGTGCCCAGGTCAAGGTCAACAGCCTTTTTTCCCCCAGGTTCCCCATCAAGAATGGCACGAGGCAGGGGTGCCCCCTTTCACCTCTTCTTTTTGATTTGGTTCTTGAACATCTTTTACGCACTGTGAGGGTGAACACGGATATTAAAAGGACTGAAGGTGGGTAACACTGAGCATAAGCTGTCCGCTTATGCAGATGTGCTTTTAAATTACCGATCCCCTTGTTTCATTGCCCAACCTGATGCAAAAACTCCAGCGTTTTGGGGCACTTTCAAATTTTAAAATGAATTTCACAAAATCAGAGATCTTGCCTATCCAGTTACCTTCTCCCCTAGCAAGCAGTCTGCAGACAGCTTTCCCTTTTACCTGGGCCAAATCCTCTTTGAAGTATCTGGGTATTCAGCACACTGACAGCTATAACACCCTATATGCTAATAATTATCCCTTGCTGCTGTTGGCCACAGTTAGGTGGGATTTAGCCTCCTGGACTAAGATAACCTTCACTTGGGTGGGATGGGTGAATATTATAAAAATGAATATCCTCACAAGGATAATTTTCTACATGCAGATGGTGCCTGTACCCCTGCCCAGAGGTTTCTTCACCCAACTCACCAGCATGTTAACTAGGTTTGTGTATAATGCATGGAGACCACAAATCACTTTGAGAGTGCTGCGGCATTTAAAGAAAAAGGGTGGTCTGGGAATTATGGATATTCAGAGGTATTACAGGGCCATAGATCTCCAACAGGACCTGAACTGGCGTTTCCATACTCAATCTAAGCTATGGGTATCCTTGGAAAAGTGTATGGTGGCCAGAAATTAGTCTTACGTTCCGTGGCTGGCCCTGGAGCACAGGGGGTTATCAGACAGCACTTCTCCTTTGACGACCCATGCTCTTAGAGTTTTGGATTGGAATAATCAGATGATGCACCTGCCCCCCTCCCCCCCCCCGTTTCCGTTGGCGTGGAGTGAATAGCAACTTGTAAGGGTACACTCAAATGCTTCACCAGCATATGGGCAGTATGGCTAGATCACGTTTCCAACCCAAGGTTAGTTTCCTCTAGTTTGGATTTGGCGCTTCTAGAACTGGTGGAACCCTCCCTTAGACAACAAATACGTTCTCAGCAGCAGTGAGCTAGAGTCTTTTCTCGGCATAGGAGTGGCTTTCCCCTATTCCACGTTACCACCTTCCTTACAGCACATCGGCGGACATTGGTGTGAGCGACTGGATTAACAGCAAACATTTTTGGTACGTGCCTGATTTTTCTTTCCCCTTTGTTCTCATTTGGATGCTTACATTGTTTTCCTTCTTTTGAATGTTTGGTTTTTAAAGTGCATAAGATTGACATACTGACCTGATGTTTTGCCACGGTAGGCAAGGGCACCTCTCAACGATGATCCTATTCCTTTTTTTCAGCACCTACATATCTCTGTGTGTGGCCCTTGCGATGGTGGCCTGTTGGAGGCTATATTGGCCACCTACTTCAACGTCAGGGCCATGTGGGCCACATTGTTGTCAACTTAGCACTCTGTCTTTGACAGTCCAGGATTGGCTCCAGAACCTACCTGTTGTTATTTTTCACGTTTTAGGTCTACGCTTATGCCCTTAAGGTTGCTGCTACTTCCTAACAGAGAGTGCATTAATAGTATGTTGATGTATTTTGTGTGCTTTAATATATTATACATGTCCTTGGGATCTTCTATTTTTACACTTGTGGAAATGTTTACTGTGACATGTTACTTTGTTCTGCATAAAGATTATATAAAAAATAATAATTTTAAGTTCTCTAGGAACCTATACTGAAATCAATTTACCTAAGGGTAATGGAAAAAAATGCCTTACACACTGGTAGTCAGTAGGAAAAATAAATCCCTTACAGAGGTGGTCAAAATGTCGCCCTTACAGATAGCTAAAAATACTATTGGTTTCAGGCTATTGGCTTTGTCAAGTGATGTTAGTCCTGGGACTATGGAGGCACCATCAAACGGAAGGTCAATCACAAACAGCTCAAGGTACCCCTAGGGTTTCACAGGTCTCTGGTTGATAATACCTGATGTAGGGTATGCACTGAAAACGTGACTCTCATCCACATATCTATGGTGTCCTTGGTGTATATGGTGACAACTTAGGAACTCATGCAAATAGTACCAAAGGGTCACTTGTTTCCTTTGGATTAAAAAAAAAAAAAAAAAAATAGTATAGCTCTGTGTAAATCTAAACACAGAGAAGCTGCTTTCTATCATAGGATGGATGTGAAAAAGGGAAGGCACCACGAATTACTATGCCCTGTAACTTGGGGTGAAATTTATTCAGGCCTCCAGATCTACTCTAAGAACTATCCAGTCCAGAAAAGAAAAAAAAAAAAAAAAGAAAAAAACTTACTGTAGGAATGATAGCTAAGCCATTTCCACTGCAGCTCCTGATGTGGGCAAATAGCTACTAGCATAATGTCCTTGTCAAACAGTGTACAAAGGGGTGAATAGATAAGCTGTATGTGTACAGGAGTGTGAATAGATGAGCCCTATGATCACTATAAATTCTTATAAATTGCTAGTCACTAACCCATGCATTGGTACTTGGGGGTGTAGGATTCGGCCCTGATGTATTAGAGATCATTGTTTATTAGGAGTATTCAATGAGACGTCTCGCACTGTATTCACTGCATGGCACCCCCAAATGGTTCTTTGGCCATAAATAGCTGTGAGGATTGCAGTTTCCCCACACAAACACATGGGTCACAACAGATGTAATGGAGAATGCAGGAAAACCTATACCACATAAAAGTCTAGGGGTGTGGAATGTGCTTAGGTCCAGGCCACCAACGTTTTCTTTGAAGAAAGAAAACGCTGTGCTAGAGTGTAATGTATCAATCAGTAAATAAATATATATAGGATCTGTTCAAAACATAAAAATATGTGCAAACACACTAATATAAAATTTATGTAACAAATAACCCCTCTGGGTGAAAAAAGTGATAAATCCAAAAAATACAAATATATACATATGTAAATATATCAATAAAATATGAAACAAACACATTAAAGTGCAACGTGCATAAAACAATGACGCAAATACATTAAAGTGCATAAAAAGTTCAAAAAGTGCTCAGTGCCCCACAAATTGACGTGATAAACAGTCCTGATAAACAATGTTGCAAGTGATTAGTGATAAGTGAAATCCTGTAGATCGAGATCAAAAAAATGTGTATAATAATAGTCCTGATGAAGACACATGATCACTGTGTCGAACACGCGTAGGGGAGGGGCCAGGACGGAGCGAGCAGCAGAGAGTCTGTCTGAGTTGAGACGCATACCATACCACACAATCCAATAATATACTCCTGCATAGGCATACAATATCTCTGTTCACAAGCAGCTACTGTGATAACTCACGATGTACATAATAATATGCAGAAGAGCGATACCAATGGACACTTAGACAATAGGCTCTTGTATTTACCTGGGAGAGGTCTGCCCCCAATGCCATATATATCCAAAATACACAAACCCATACCTATGACTTTCCCCACATCAAAATGGTGGTATGGCAGCTACGTGCATGTTCTGTATATGGTTAATCCGGAAAGTATTCACATCGCTTCACTTTTTCTACATTTTGTTATGTTACAGCCTTATTCCCAAATTGATTAAATTCATTATTTTCCTCAAAATTCTACAAACAATACCCCATCATGACAGCAAGAAAGAAGTTTGTTTGAAATCTTTGCAAATTTATTAAAAAAAAAAAAAAAAAAAAAAAATCACATGTACATAAGTATTCACAGCCTTTGCTCAATACTTTGTTGAAGCACCTTTGGCACCAATTACGGCCTCAAGTCTTTTTGATTATGACGCTACAAGCTTGGCACACCTATTTTTGGGCAGTTTCTCCCATTCTTCTTTGCAAGACGTCTTAAGCTCCATCAGGTTGGATGGGGAGAGTCGGTGCACAGCCATTTTTAGATCTCTCCAGAGATGTTCAATTGGGTTCAAGTCTGGGCTCTGGCTGGGCCACTCAAGGACACTCACATAGTTGTCCCGTAACCACTCCTTTGTTATCTTGGCTGTGTGCTTAGGGTCGTTGTCCTGTTGTAAGAGGAACCTTCGCCCCAGTCTGAGGTCCAGAGCGTTGTGGAGCAGGTTTTCATCAAGGATGTCTCTTTACACTGCTGTATTCATCTTTCCCTCAATCCTGACTAGTCTTCCATTTTCTGCTGTTGAAAAACATCCCCACAGCATGATGCTGCCACCACGATTCACTGTAGGGATGGTATTGGCCAGATGATTAGCAGTGTCTGGTTTCCTCCAGACATGACGCTTGCCATTCAGGCCAAAGAGTTCAATCTGGTTTTCATCAGACCAGAGAATTTTGTTTCTCATGGTCTGAGAGTCTTTCAGATGCCTTTTGGCAAACTCCAGGAGGGCTGTCATGTGCCTTTTACTGAGGAGTGGCTTCCGTCTGGCTACTCTACCATACAGGCCTGATTGGTGGAGTGCTGCAGAGATGGTTGTTCTTCTGGAAGATTCTCCTCCCTTCACAGAAAAACACTGGAGCTCTGTCAGAGTGACCATCGGGTTCTTAGTCAGGGGGGTGACCAAGGCCCCTCTCCCCCGATCGCTCAGTTTAGCCGGGGGGCCCACTCTAGGAAGAGCCCTGGTGGTTCCAAACTTCTTCCATTTATGGATGATAGAGGCCAATGTGCTCATTGGAACCTTCAATGCTGCAGAAAATTTTCTGTACCCTTCCCCAGATCTGTGCATCGATACAATCCTGTCTCGGAAGTCTACAGACAGTTCCTTGGACTTCATGGCTTGGTTTGTGCGCTGACATGCACTGTTAACTGTGGGACCTTATAAAGACAGGTGTGTGCCTTTTCAAATCATGTCCAATCGACTGAATTTACCAATGGTGGACTTCAATCAAGTTGTAGAAGCATCTCAAGGATGTTCAGTGGAAACAGGATGCACGTGAGCTCAATTTTGAGTTTCATGGCAAAGGCTGTGAATACTTATGTACATGTGATTTTTTTTTTTTCATTTTTTTTATTCTTAATAAATTGGTTCAAACAAACTTCTTTCACGTCATTATGGGGTATTGTTTGTAGAATTTTGAGGAAAATAATGAATTGAATTCATTTTGGAATAAGGCTGCAACATAACAAAATGTGGAAAAAGTGAGGAGCTGTGAATACTTTCTGGATGCACTGTACCCAAGCTGCCCATACACCCTCAGTTAAATGCAATATTAAACAGAAATGAGCTGGGTAAATTAAGAAGATGACTATTTGAAGTCTGACTCGACTCTAGGACCATAGGGTGTATTGTGATACTGATGTGAGTTAAAGTGGAGCTCCACCCAAAAGGGGACGCTCTGCTTGTTTGCACCCTACACCCCTCCACTGCCACATTTGGCAATTTTTGGGGGGGGAAAGGGGGGAGGGGGTACCTAGATTTTACCCCCTCAGACAAGGGGCAATAGTGCCCCTGGTCAGTCCAAATTATTATCAGCTGGTTCAGTCTCAATTGATGGCCTATAAAAAGGTGTCTCATTACCAAGGTGTCACACAAGAAACATCTCATGATGGGTAAAAGCGAAGAGCTCTCTCAAGACCTTTGCAACCTTGTTGTTGCAAAACATACGGATGACATTGGTTACAGAAGGATTTCTAAACTTCTGAAAGTTCCAGTGAGCACTGTTGGGGCATTAATCCAAAAGTGGAAAGAACATAATTTTACCAGGAACCTGCTCATTGCAAGATTTTTGACACAATGGTGAAAAGAATTATCAGAGGAGCCAAGGACCACTTGTGGGGAGCTTCTGAAAGACCTGGAATTAGCAGGTACTTTAGTTTCAAAGAAAACAATAAATAATTCTATGCATTAAGATAAAAAAAAACCCCTCTGTGTACAGCAGCCACCCTAATACTTACCTAAAGCCCATCTCGATCCAGCGATGTTGCACGAGAGCCTCGCCTGTCCGGGAGAGAGGGAGAGAGGGAGAGAGGGAGAGAGGGAGAGAGGGAGAGAGGGGGAGAGGGGAGAGGGGAGAGGGAGAGGGGAGAGGGGGAGAGGAGAGAGAGAGAGAGAGAGAGAGAGAGAGAGAGAGAGAGAGAGAGAGAGAGAGAGAGAGAGAGAGAGAGAGAGAGAGAGAGAGAGAGAGAGAGGAGAGAGAGAGAGAGAGAGAAGAGAGAGAGAGAGAGAGAGAGAGAGAGAGAGAGAGAGAGCGCTCCATGTCTGAATGGACACACAGAGCAGCAGCTCGGCTCGGGTGCCCCCATAGCAAGCTGCTTGCTGTGGGTGCACCCAGCAACAGGGAGGGGCAGGAGCACCAGTGAGGGACCTGATAAGGGGAGAATCTGGGCTGCTTTGTGCAAAACCACTGCACAGAGCAGGTAAGTATAACATGTTTGTTATCTAAAAAAAAACAAAAAAAGAGCAACAAACAAGGACTTTAATATCACTTTAGTACATATCTTCATTTAGCCCACACTTAGGTGGGAGACAGACAAAGGCCTGCCGGCTTATAAGGTCTTAACGAGCTCAGACCTAGTGGTAAATTAATGCTACTGACACCCTAGAAATGCAAATAGTGCAATCAGAATCCCAATCATTAAGCCCCCGTTCACATGGGGGAGATTTGACATGTCAAATCACAGCCTATTGCCGGCAACGGCACTGTCCCAATCGGTGCGACGCCGAATTTGTGGCACTGCACCAATTTCCAAAAGTAGTTCCTGCACTACTTTTGGCGACTTCTGGGGCGATTTCATTAGACATCTGTGCATGAACCCGCACAAGATGTCTTTCAAATCACTCCCGAACTCGCACTAAAATGCGGGTTTGAAAATCGGGCAAGTTCAGCTGAACTTGCACGATTTAAAACCCACCTATGCGAACAAGGGCTTCATAAGGGTTTTTCTATGCAACACTTGCATAGAGGTTTGGTCCACGATCCACATTTTATGCATCTACTTCAGCCTAGGTGAAGGCTATTTCCTAGGACCAATGGCTATTTCCTAGGACCAATTACATCACAGTAGACCCCCCTAGGTCACCTCTCCTTGTTGCAAAAAAAGCAAAAAGGAGAGTTTAAATCAAGGGTATAATGTAATCCAGTATCCCTACACAGCACTGAGTGTAACTACATATAGGAAGGAGTTCATAGGTTAGAGCATCTGCTTGGCTCTGAGCTGCTTGCACTCTGCTCTATAGCTTGAGAAGTCTTATGCCGTGTACACACGGTAGGACTTTCCGGCAGGAAAAGTCTGACGGAATCTTTTCATCGGACATTCTGATCGTGTGTGGGCCTCGTCAGACTTTTTTTTTTTTTTTTTTAAATTCTGACGGACCTAGAAATAGAACATGTTTTAAATCTTTCCGACGGAATCAATTCCCATCGGGAAAACCGCCCGTCTGTTTGCCGTTCCGATGGACCAAAAACGACATGCACTGAAGCAAGTTTGAGACGGCAGCTATTGGCTACTCGCTATTGAACTTCCTTTTTCTAGTCCCGTCGTACGTCACCGCGTTCTAGACAGTCAGACTTTGGCGTGATCGTGTGTAGGCGAGACAGTTTCAGCGGAACTCCGTTGGAAAAACCTTCAGAGTTTATTTCGACGGAAAAAAACGGTCGTGTGTACGCGGCATGAGGGTTGCAGCCTCTGCCTCCCAATTGCCAAACCAATGAGAAATCGGAAACACACAGCACATGCAAACTCATGCAATTTTTAAGGGGAACACCAACACCCCTAACCAAAAGCGACCAATAGATGGGACATCCTCCCAAAAGGTACCCCAACACTGTGCCTCCCAACATAAAGGCTATAGTAGGAATTATACTATAAGAAGAGAACTCCAACCTATCTTGGAGTCATTGGTGCCCACATGGCTCCAAGAACTACAGCAGCTGGCATGATGACATCAAACTGCATAGTGTTGCACTGCTCGCCAGAAGTAGCCTGTTGTAATATTCCTGGGAAGGTCCAGGTCTGCTTACTGATCCATCCCCCACCTGCGTGCACTCCCCTCCCTGGGGTCTGTGTATGCTGGCACAAGGGTATACACACACACACGCGTCACGTTGCTGTCCATTCAGGGAGAACCACAGTGTAGCAGGCTGCATTCCGTTTCGGACTGTACACTGGAAATTAGCCACTTGGCTCGGCAGACATGTCTGAAAGCAGTCAAGGATGCTGGATTCATTTTCTCTCATCTCACCGACACCCAGAGAGGAGGGGCACAGTCCTACTTTAGCCACACTACCATGGTCCATCCACAATAAATCGGCAGCTTACATCAGAGGCTCATCTGGCCACTAAGGGCTCCTCCCTACCCCACACCTCCTTCTCCCTGTAGGGCCTCAGATTCAGTGCTTGAACACATGTGAGTAAGCCACATGACTGTGAGTAAGGAAGGACTCCACTAGAGCCTCTGTACCCACATTTCCAGCTTCGCATCCCCAGGTGGAGAAGAGACCTTGGGAAAAACAAAAAAGTGATGGGGAGGGAAGGTCCCACAACTAAGATTCCAAAAAAAAACTTAGCCATGAAAATCTCACATTTGCAACCCCTCCAGGTCCATTTTGCCTAAAACCATTGGGGAGCATACACTAATATGGTAAATTTTAGGCAGGTGTTAAAAAATGCTGTAAATTAAGAATTCTTTCAGAAATATAAGTGTTAATGTTTTTATATTTTTTTATCAATTAACAAAACAGAAAGTAAATGAACAGAAGAAAAATTGAAATCAAATCAATATTTGATGTCACCATCCTTTCCATTTTAAAACAGCATCAATTCTTCTAGGTATACTTGCACACAGTTTTTGAATGAACCAGGCAGGTAGGTAGTTCCAAACATCTTGGAGAACTAAGCACAGATTCTCTGCAGATGTAGGCTGCCTCAAATCCTTCTGTCTCTTCATGTAATCTCAGAAAGACAATGATGGTGAGATCAGGGCTCTGGTGCCAAACCATCACTCCCAGTGCTCTCTGCTCACAGAGCACTGAGCGATCATCAGTCTTTGATCGCTCAGTTCTCAGTTTTAGAACTGGCAAAAGGGCCGATGCTGCATCTGCTTAATTTCTATTTTAATGACATTGGCTGTATGTTTGGGGCCAATGTGCTGCTGCAGAATAAATTTGGGTACAATCACATGCCTCCTTGATGGTATGGCATGACTGCCAAGCCTATATTTCTCAGCATTGAGGACACCATTTATCCAACTCAATTAGCAGAAATGCAGCCCCAAACTTACAAGGAACCTCCACCATGCTTCACGGTTGCCTGCAGACACTCATTATTGTACCGTTCTCCAGCCCTTCAGCGAACAAAATGCTTCCTGCTACAACCAAATATTTAAATTTTGACTCCTCAGTGTAGGGCACCTGCTGCCATTTTGTCTGCACCCCAGTTCCTATATTTTCCTGCATAGTTGAGTCACTTTAGCCTTGTTTCCACATCGGAGGTGTGGCTTTTTGGCAACAATTCTTCCATGAAGACCACTTCTGGCCAGACTTCCCCAGACAGTAGATGGATGTACCTGGCTCTCACTGGTTTCCACCAGTTCTGTGCTGATGGCACTGCTGGACATCTTCCGGTGTCAAAGGGAAGTAAGCATAAGTTTCCTTGGCCGACTACTGCATCTACCGCCCTCAACGTTGTCCGTTTTTTTGTGCTTCTTCCAAAGAGCTTGAACAAGCACATCTTGAAACCCTAGTCTGAATTGAAATATTTGCCTGGGAGAGACCTGGCTGATGCAGTATAACTATTTTGTGTCTTGTTGCTGTGCTCAGTCTTGCCATGGTGTATAACCTGTAGCACGAAACGGTCTTTCACAATCTCATCTTAGTAGCAGAGTTTGGTTGTTTCTCACCTAGCATTAAGCCTCCTACATAGCTGTTTCTGTTTCATTTAATGACCGTTTTAACCTACCTATGAAACTGATCATTAGCCCCTGTTTGGTATAATTGGTTAATCATACACCTGACTCTAATCCTACAAAACCCATGACTTTAAAGTGTTACTAAACCCACATCATAATAAACTCAATCAATACATTCTGTATTACATGCTGTTCATACTTAATCATTATGAGATTAATTTTATGTATTCTACAAAAAACCTTGTTGATCCTGCTGTTCTATATCTCCACCTTCTGTTCATGTCCCCAATTCAGCTAGGGATTTTTCAGCTGCAGTGACAGCTGTGCACATGCTCAGTTTTCAGTGAGTTTCTATGCTGAGCATTTTATCCCTATTACTTCTGAGCAGCCCATGTGACTAGTCACACATGTGGGCGTATAGTAAAAAATAGCCCACTCCCTCCCTCATCTCCCATGCCCACTAACCAGCTAAACGCAATGGGGGAGAGATATTACATACAGAAATAGAAGGGATAATGTCAATTAAACAATGTGTGTTTAGTATCACAAGTATTTTTTTCTGAACATGCATAGTGATCTCACAATATACATTATTTATGAGCTGGTCCTTTAATCTGTATAGTACTGATCCACAGACCAGTCTATCAGCAACTGTCTCTTACTTCCCACACGATGGTCCAAATACTACTCCTATGTCTTTTGGCCGGGCAAGTTGGGCATGGGCTTTAGGGGTGCACCGAATAGAATTTTTGGTGCCTAAACCGAAAATGCACTTTGCCGAAAACCAAAACTGAAAATGACAGTTTTTAAAAAATATTTATATATAATTGTATTATATTCAACTTTTTAATTAATATCATTAATTAAAATTAAAGGGGTTGTGTTTTTTCACCTTAATGAATCCTATGCATTAAGGTGAAAAAACTGCTGTCAACCAAATCCAATGACACAGGGGCCGAGTCCAGCATTCTGTGTCTATGGATGCAAATGCTGGATTCGGGAGGGTGCCCGCACGGGGACCCCCAAGGAGAGCGCTTCTCCGAGGTGGTTTCCCGATGAGGGGAGGAGCCGCGAGCGCCATTGAGGGACCCCTGAAGACGAGGATCAGGGCCACTCTGTGCAAAACGAACTGCACAGTGGAGATAACTATGATATGTTTTTTGTTTTTTTTTTTTAATAACAGAGGGTTTAGTAACCTTTTAATATGAATTTATTGTTGGCCATTTTTGGCACCTTTAGTATAAAAAAAGGTCAAGAATAATGCAGTCTGCAGTCTCTAACCATCTGTTGTATCATGTCTGCACAGTCTCTAACCATCTTTTGTAGCATGTCCGCACAGTCTCTAACCATCTTTTGTAGCATGTCCGCACAGTCTCTAACCATCACTTGTATCACGTCCGCGCAGTCTCTAACCATCACTTGTATCACGTCCGCACAGTCGCTAACCATTATTTGTATCACGTCCGCGCAGTCGCTAACCATCTCTTGTATCACGTCCGCGCAGTCTCTAACCATCCCTTGTATCAGCAGCCTTGCCAGTGCATGTCAGATGCAGCCTACCAGTGCCCGTTAGATGCAGCCTACCAGTGCCCGTTAGATGCAGCCTACCAGTGCCCCTTAGATGCAGCCTACCAGTGCCCCTTAGATGCAGCCTACCAGTGCCCCTTAGATGCAGCCTACCAGTGCCCCTTAGATGCAGCCTACCAGTGCCCCTTAGATGCAGCCTACCAGTGCCCCTTAGATGCAGCCTACCAGTGCCCCTTAGATGCAGCCTACCAGTGCCCCTTAGATGCAGCCTACCAGTGCCCCTTAGATGCAGCCTACCAGTGCCCCTTAGATGCAGCCTACCAGTGCCCCTTAGATGCAGCCTACCAGTGCCCCTTAGATGCAGCCTACCAGTGCCCGTTAGATGCAGCCTACCAGTGCCCGTTAGATGCAGCCTACCAGTGCCCGTTAGATGCAGCCTACCAGTGCCCGTTAGATGCAGCCTACCAGTGCCCGTTAGATGCAGCCTACCAGTGCCTGTTAGATGCAGCCTACCAGTGCTTGTGCATGCAGCCTGCCTGTGCCTGTGGATGCAACCTCTCACCAGTGTCTGTGGATGCAGCCTGCCTGTGCTGTCAGATGCAGTCTCTCACCAGTACCCGTGGATGCAGCCTCTCACCAGTGCCTGTGGATGCAGCCTGCCTGTGCCCATAAGATGCAGCCTCTCACCGGTGCCCGTCAGATGCAGCCTGCCTGTGCTCGGATGAGAGCGGCGATCTCCCGCTGTGTTGTGGAGCTGGATTTGAATTGCCCGGGCCACAGTAACAATGTCCCGCCTCCTGTGATCACGTCACACTGATTCAATGTGCCGGCACTGGATTAGTGTGCCGTCTATCACGGGAGGCGGGACATTGTTACTGCGGCCTGGGCAATTCAGGGAGCTGCTAGGATGACACCCTGCAATGGGCGGCACGGCTACTGCGCATGCACAATTATCAGCATTTTTCTTTAGTCAATATGCCGAACACACCATTTTCGGCCGCCAAAATTTCTGGGGAATTCCTAATGGGCTTGATACAAAAATAGTATAAAGTGGTGTAATATCAACCCATCAACTTTTCTACCTAGTGATTGACATTGCAGGTCTAGTGTTTCCTACCAGCTTCAGGATGCTTGAAGGAGTAAACTATAGGAATTCCCAAAGACAAGTAAACAGCTACTTACACACAATCAACACGTTAAAGTGTATCCACTTGTAGTTATCAGTCAAGTTATTTGCGCATTTACCTGTTTTTACTGTCACCCTGTAATTTAGATACAGTAAGGCAAAAAAATCAAATTTTTTTTTATTCCCATTTTAGATAAAATATGAAAGGGACAGAACCGCTGTCATGCTTTTATTGTTTATCCATGTGTCTGTTGTTGCCCTCTCCAATTGTTCTGACCACCAGGCCAAGACTGAAAGTAAGAAAAATCTGAATTTTTGAATTGTCATTGGTGTCAGAATAGGGATTTGTTTCCATGACAACTATTTAAGAGAGGACATGCAGTGAAGGAAATTCTCCCCAATGGAAAGTAAAAAACTTGTCACGGGTTTAAATCATTCCCAATAAAATAATAAAAACATTTTTTACCGAAACTGTATATTCACTAAATGAGGTTGAGATCCATCAGATTGCCAGTAAGTTTCCAAATTGTCGTCTCGTAACTGGTCAACTCCAAACCCTTGGGGAAAAAAAAATAGTGCAATGTAAAAAATGCAAAACAGCAACTGCAAAGAAACATTAACTGCTTTAAAGTGGAGTTCCACCCAAGGGGGGTGGGGGGGTACCTAGTTTTGACAGGTACCCAGCTCCTACTTCCCCTCCCTCCCTGTAATCTTCTGGGACACATCACAGGACCCAGAAGATTGCCCGACCATTCAGGACACGCAGCGTGACACGAGCATGCGCAGCGTGCACCCAGCTGTGGAGCAACAAGCTGTCACAGCCGGGTGCCCACACTTACAATGCCGGCGCCGCAGAGAGGAGAGAAGCGAGGCTTTGGGCAGTCGCATTGCTGGACCGTGGGACAGGTGAGTGTGTGTTTATTAAAAGTCAGCAGCTACACTTTTTGTAGCTGCTGACTTTTAATAAACACAGAAATGTCTGGAACTCCGCTTTAATTAACCACTTCAGAAGATTTATCTCCCTTCATGACCAGGCCACAATTTGCAATATGGCACTGCGTTACTTTAACTTACAATTGCGCAGTCATGCAACACTGTACCCAAATAAAATGTATGTCATTTTTTCCCACAAATAGAGCTTTCTTTTGGTGGTACTTGATCACCACTGCATTTTTGTTATTTTTTGTGCTATAAACAAAAAAGTCCGACAAATTAAAAAAAATAAATAAATAAAAAGCTCTGGCAGAGCTCTGTTCCGAGTCTCTGCCCGAGGATCAGACGCCAGTGGACATCAACTGCTTGGCACCCGCAGATCTGGAGTTTTTTTTTTTTTTTAAGAATCATACTTACCTAGGTGGATGCAGCATTGTCCCGATGCTGCATCTTTCCCCCTGCCGGATCTAACACTGAGAACCAAGCAGTCAAACACCGCTGATTGCTCAGTTCTCAGAGCTCCCTGAGCAGAGAGCTGGTGACAGTCAGTCAACACTCTCTCCTCTGCGCCCCCCCCCCCCCACACTCACTGGGCTGTGGGGAAGGGGAGAGAGCAGGAGAGGCCGGCTCAGGCTCTCAGCGGCTCGCTGAGAGGCTGAGCTGGGTGTAGGTCTAGGCATGTGGGAGGATCCAGACTTCATTGTCACGATCTTGCCCAAGCCTGGACCGGCTCTGTTCTGGACCGGCTCTGTAACGTCAGCCGACAGCGGGTTTCAGCCCGCTTAAAAAGGGTCACAGAAGTGCAAAACAAACTGCACTTCTTTGACTCATAGGAGAAGTACTGCCAAACGAGCTTTGGCTGTCATTCTCCTTAAGAACCCTTCCTTACTGGGGCACTTTTCAGGCGTTTTAGTTCTAAAAATAGCACCTGTAAAAAGCACCCCGCTAGCAGCTGAAAAGTGCCGCTATAACAGCGGTAAAGCACCACTAAAACTAGCGGCGCTTTACCGCTAACGCCCACACTGCCCCAGTGTAAAAGGGGTCCTAATGTGTTTTGAGTATTTGTTTGTCCAGTCTATTTAATCTCACCTTTCTATATAAAGGTTCAGAGTACTACACAGAAACAAAAGGTGCATCTCTGCTAAAATACATACATTTTGGTTATTTCTAAATGTATCCCCATATATTTACTGTCAAAAGCAGTTTACCATAGTGGAAGTGGCTTTGCAGATCATAAATACAATACAAAATACAATGCTGCTTTATAAGTGGTTGTAAACCATTACATATACCCACTGAATTGACTAGCCTCAGCTGACATAGATATGAAACAAATCCTCCTACAGAAGTTGTACTTGTTTATGTGCAGTCTTTTCTTCTCTACATCCAAAGACCAACATTGATAAAGCTTGTCTAAGCTGTCAAAATAAATAAAAAAAGAGCAGAAATGACACACTGCAAACTCAGTGAGGGGGGCTATGAGAGCCGATTGAAGGGTAGGGACACACCCCACTTCACATAGAACATAGGAAAAGAGCTAGGGATTTCAATCTTAGAGATCCCTCCCCCGTCACCTTTTTTCTCTTGGTGTCAGGAAAACTTCTCAGAAGTGACTCATGCTGATAGCAGATTTACTCAATTTACCAAGAAGCCCAGCTACACCCTCAGCTGCTACTAACAATAGCAAAATATTAGCTTTAATTGCAATACTTACTATCTCATCCTTGCTGTGTTCCACAGACACACCTTTAGAATCCATTCCCATCGCCCAAATTTCAGGTTGGATAGATCAAGTGTAATCTAACTTCCTATTATGTACCCAGGCCGTCATGACCAAACCCCCTGTAGTCTTCTAGAGAGAGGTTGGCATCTTCAAACTGGCCCTGTATTCAAAAGTAATGCACCATACTGAATACGAGAAAATGCAGAATAGGACAGCCTGACACACAGAATTAATGCAGAAATGAATGCCATATTTTCATGCTTTCCAATTGCTGGATAAACCCAAATCATATTTTGGTTATGTATCAATGCTCAAAAGGCTTGATCCCCCCCAACGGCTTCTTCTATCTCTGCATTTTCTGTATTTGAAACACATGCAAAATCCATTAGGAAAAAATAGATTTTTTCTTGACCTGGGAACTAGTGGCAGAGTGTCTAATGGTCACACCAAACCAGAATAGGATTCGACCACCCCCCATTTACTAAAAACAGATACTGGATATTAGATATGCGTGGACTCAAAACACAGGAGATGTCTCAGAAAACCAAGGATTTTTACAATTTATTTACAAATTTTCACATCTTCATTAGTACAATTAACTAATAATATTGTACCTGGTTTACAAGAAGACAAAGACCAAACCGCTTGAGAGCCAATTTCTCGAACAGTACCAGTTCTTTTTAACTGATTAGGGTCAGCACCTGGTGGGGTTTTGTTTGGTGTTGTCATTTCCAACTACTGCAGAACAAAAAACAAATCTTACCATTGATATAAAGAACACATCAGGGATTTTACCCATAACCTACTCTTCAAAATACCCTGTTGCCAGACTATTAATTTCAACAACATTCTTCCCAAAAGATTCAATATATTTGTGTAAGCTTCCAAAACCTTGATACTGTTGCTGGGAGTTGCTATATCTTGGATGTGGAGTGAGAAGCCTCCTCCTCCTCCACTATATGTCATACACAGTCGGCGGGCATCACCCGCTGTGTGTCTCCGAGCTGAGTATGAAAACTTTGGCCGCGCTGTGAGAAAAGTCCCCGCCCTCCTCCTAGATCAGCTCGTGTGATAGAGGCAGTGTTCTTTTCTCACAGCGCGGCCAAAGTTTTCACACTCAGCTCCGAGACACACAGCGGGAGATGCCTGCAGACTGTGTAATCCAGGCACAGGCACTGACTACAGTGAGGCTGCGATTATGGGCACGGTGAGACTGCATTATGGGCACGGTGAGGCTGCCATTATAGGCATGGTGAGGCTGCGATTATGGGCATGGTGAGACAGCATTATGGGCACAGTGAGGCTGCGATTATGGGTACGGTGAGACAGCATTATGGGCACGGTGAGGCTGCGATTATGGGCACGGTGAGGCTGCGATTATGGGTCAAACCCTCATCACCATATTTGGGTCAAAGATGATTCCCACTGTCCCACATGGAGTCCGGTTATATTATATATACCAAAAAAAAAGAGACATACGTGTTCCACATAAATAGACCATATTGACCCCCATATATTGGGGTATCCAATACACATGGCAAATATTCAAACATAAAGAAAATAAATAAAAAATAAATTATATAAAAAATAGAAATAGGAATAGTAATAAAAATATAAAAATTAATACAATTTCTTCAGTACTAAAATAAATGTACTGAAAAATACTAGGCCAAAAATACCCTCAAGAATTATCAATAAAGGCATTTATTAGTATCGATATCCACATTAAGCCCATACGGAGTATAACATTTTATCTTATGGATCCATAGCATCTCAAGTCTAGAGATGTTCCTGACAAGAGAACGCCCTCTCCAATGGGGGCGATATTTGTCGATCCCCAAAAAGATAGTTTTGGAGGGGTCCTTATTGTGTGTAGTTAAATAGTGTTTTGAGACCGAATGCTTCGGAAATCCATTTTTAATGTTGGTAATGTGTTAGTTAAGTCTGATGGAGAGGGGTCGTTTAGTCCTGCCCACATACTGTAACCTGCAAGGGCACTGGAGCAGGTAAACGACCCCCTCCGTCGAACATGTGATGAAGGGCTCAATCTCATGTTCGATTTGTGTACTGTGAGAAATGAACTAAATACCTGTATGTTACCTTATATGGCGTTGATTACTGATTAATTTTAATTTGGGTCAGTTTTCATTTTTAATATTTAAATTATCCTGCTATAGAGGTCGATCATGGCTGGTATATGTTTCAAACATCCAGTGTTGGTGATCTTTCTTCTAATATTAATTTATCTCAAATTTAATTTTATTTATTTTCCTACTAGCCTTATTAGTCTTTGTCTAGCCCACCATGGTGGATTGTTTTTCCAGCATCCAATATGGTGAATATGGGCGTTTGCCAGGTTTAATGGTGAAGCGCTAGATGATTTCCTGATTTGACCCATATCGAGGCTTGGTTTAAACCAACTTGTATTTATACGCGACACGTCAGTGCATCGCCCGTGCCCCAGACGACGTAATCGTATGACGAAACGCGAGTCGGGAGGAGCTGACGTGCTGACGTCTCGCGTGTGCCGTTCGTGGGACGGGTGTCAGCATTAGCTGGCCTGCTGCTTTGCTTTTATATTCCCTGACATTTGTAAGTGTTATTCTTTTTATTAATAAATGTTGACTAACAGTATTACGCTAAGGTGAACCTTTTTATTCTGGGGAACATCTGAATGGTACCTAATCTGCCTACCTGTTCGATCCGTGATTGGCGAGTTCTGTGCCGTATGTTGACCACCTCCGTAGGGTTTGCCTGGATATCACCCTCTTGAATTCCCCTTGGATAAATGCCCTGGCCGGGTAACAGGTCGCAGGCTTATAGAGCTTGCCTTTCGGTAAGCGAGCATTCTGTGTGGTGTCATTACTGTGGTTGCGGTGGAGGATTTATTCAATCAATTGAAGTTTATCCACATCTGGCTAGCGATTTTGAGCACTATTTGTTCATACACAGATGGACTTATATTTTTTATAACTCATATATTTTATGTATCAATATTGTTTATGTTTGAAGCACTGGTGTCACTGTCACTAATTAGCATATTTAGGTTTAGCGCTGCTACTAACTATTCCATCCAATTTCGTGTGTATCCCACTTCTAGCAGCTGCTTTTTGTTTTAGTTTTATTTTCCTGCATATTTTTTCACCTAAGAATATCCTTAATTTTTTTCACTTCAATTTTTTTCACTTATTTTGTCTATAGCTCGGTATTTTCTATATAATTATGCGATTATGGGCACGGTGAGACTGCATTATGGGAACGAGGAGGCTGCGATTATGGGCACGGTGAGGCTGCGATTATGGGCACGGTGAGGCTGCGATTATGGGCACGGTGAGGCTGCGATTATGGGCACGGTGAGGCTGCGATTATGGGCACGGTGAGGCTGCGATTATGGGCACGGTGAGGCTGCGATTATGGGCACGGTGAGGCTGCGATTATGGGCACGGTGAGGCTGAGATTATGACATGTGACGTCCTAGCCATGCCCCGCTATGTCCGGCTTCGGTCGTTGCCATAACAACGGTGCTAAATCAGGTAAAAGTAATTGGATCTCTATGTGCGTTATAATTAATTGAAATTAGTTGATTAATCGATTAAAAAAAAAACGGTTAATCGAAGACGAAAATTTTAATCAGTAACAGCCCTAGAAAATACCTTAGAAGGCATGCTGAAAGATTGGCTTGATTTCACCACCACTAAAGTGATCTCTTTACTTTGGTAGGAACTTTCACCAAGGTATTCAGATAACCCACCTGGTGATCCCAAACTCTTAAAAGAAAAAGCAGCAGCAGCCAGAAATGCAGTCTCACACATTGAATTGCTAGAATGGGAAGGTTAGACACCCCACGGCTGACATTAGAGTGATATACAGAGGCTGATTGGATTGAAGCATAGCCGCTGCTCCCTTAAACTTTTCTCTTTTGTCTCATGGGTGAAATATTTTCTGCTCCACGGAATTTATCAGGTATCCTAAAAACAGAACCTCCTGTGCAGGATTTAGCTCTAGTCAACACTGATGCAATATCTGATGCATTCCAGAACACATGGAATCGCATTAAGGTGAACTTACATGATTTTCTATGGAGGTCATTCACATACAGTTATGCTCAAAAGTTTGCATACCCTTGGAGAATTAGTACAGTATGTACAGTTTTTAACAACTTCAATACAGGGCACTTTTACCCCCTTCCTGACCAGGTCAATTTTCAGCTTTCAGCGCTGTCGCACTTTGAATGGCAATTGTGCGGTCATGCAAAGCTGTAGCCAAATTACATTTTTATCATTTTTTTGAGAGAGATAGAGCTTTCTTTTGGTGGAATTTTATCACCACTGGGTTTTCAATTTTTTTTTGCTAAAAAGTTTTTCTTAGTTTCTGTTAGAAAATTTTGTAAATGAGTAGTTTTTCTCCTTCACTGATGTGTGCTGATGAGGCTGCACTGATGGGCACGGATAGGCTGCACTGATGAGGTGGAACTAATAGCACTGATGAGCAGGCACTGATTGGCATCTCTGATAATCATATGTCAGAAGTCATATGATGTCGTCCCAGAATGAGAGAGATATCTTGCGCCTGTCATTTTACTATATAAAGAAAACATGAGTGCGCAGGCAAAACACATTTCTTTTATTTCAAATGGGATTCATTTTCAACTGTAGGTCATAACAGAATGGCACAATCATAAAACAAAACATGGCAATAAGTAATTAAATAAAACGACCCCTGTTCAAAAGTTTGCATACCCTTAGTTCTTAATCCTGTGTATTGCCCCTTTAGCATCAATTACGGCGTGCAGTCTTTTATATTAGTTGTCTATGAGACCCCAAATTCTTGCAGGTGGTATAGCTGCCGATTCATCTTGGCAAAATGCCTCCAGGTCATACAAAGTCTGTGGTCGTCTTGCATGAACCGCATGTTTGAGATCTCCCCAGAGTGGCTTAATGATATTTAAGGCTAGAACCTTCACCTTTTGTCTGCTGTAACCACTGGAGGATCACTGTCGTGCTGTAAAGTCCAAGAAGGCCAAGGAAAAACATTCCAGGCTATGTAAACTTTTGATCAGGGCCATTTGGGTGATTGCAGTTATCATTATGCTTTGGAAAGGAGCCAAACAACTATGTGATAATAAATGCCTTCATATGATCACTATCCTTAAATAAACCTAATTTTTTGGCATGATCAATCAAATTTCAATAGCAATGCCAAAATTTCACGATTTCTGCCAAGGTATGCAAACGTTTGAGCACAACTGTATCAATGGATAGGTATGGATGCACCTTCCCCAGCTAAGAAAGGCTCCTAGGGGAACGTTTTTTAGGGAGAGGACCCTCCAGAATATTCTTAGCTACTCAAACCTTCTAGGCCCACTGTTCTTGCATGGCATGGGATTGGAGAGTCAAGGAGGCCCCTGCAGCCTGGCATGAAGGTCTAAGAAAAATAACAAAATATCAGAATCTAATCTTCTGGTGTTACCTGTAGACCTGAGGAAACACAATGAACTGTGTAGGCTGGTCTTCTCTGGCTTTAATAATTGTGGGTGACGCGTTTCCAGTTTTAGGTGGGCAGAGCCACTCTCCTATGCTGCCCTGGAAGATGATTTGGAAAAATTAGGTTAGTCTTTAAAGAATACCTAAAGGATTGTTTTTTTTTTTTTTTTTTTTTTTTTACACAAACAAGTCATACATACCTCCTCTGTGCAGTTGGTTTTGCATAGAGTAGCCCCAGTCCTCCATTTCTGGGGTCCCTCCTCTTTTGGAGTGCACCATTGGATAGCCGCTCACCCTTGGGGCACTCGTGCGGCACGCTCCCGTGTCCTGTTGCTGCGTCCATTGACGCAGACAGCAGGACTCGGCCCCGCCCCCACGTCATTGGATTTGATTAACAGCAGTGGGAGCCAATGGCTGCGCTGCTGTCAATCTATCCACTCAGGACCCAAGACACCGGCTGGAGCTGGTGTGCTCGTCCCCGTCGCTGGAAAGACCGGCTTCAGGTAAGTTAAACAATAGAATGAATTAAGGTGAAAAACCTTGAGGGTTTACAACCCCTTTAACACATCAGAGTTGAATAAAAGATATCTATCCTCCTGGGACACTAGCAAAAAACTGAGGCATGCTGGTAGTAGGAAGGTTTATCCTGGGTTGGCCTATGGCTTCATTGTTTAGCAGTGTCCAATCTTCTCCAATGCGACAGTGTAACCTTTAATACGTCCTGTGTAACTCAATGGAAAAGAAAGTACATCTAAAAGCTAAAACTGTTTCTCTGATGTGGATAAAGTAGTGAATGGTTAAAATCAACATCAAAGCTGCATCACCATCATTTGAGATTATTTTTTAAACCATACTATAAAAGACAGCGGCCAGACAGCTGAGATTTCAGGTAGAGGGAGGGGAAGAAGCAGAAAGCACCTCTCCAGTGTCTGAAAGATTGTGAGCTAACCAGCAGTTGATAAAGGTTGCACTCAAAACTTTGCATTGTAGTAGTGAGTGCTAAAATCCACTTCACCACAATGCACAGCAACTTACTGTATACATTTGTTTCCATTTAAATAGAATCCCAATGTTCTATCATTTTTTTTGGACTTGCCCTCGAATTCGACCTTACTGGCCGGATGTATGTGCTTTGAATGAAGATCTTACAGACCTTTCCCTTGATCATGACCCAGCAGCCTGTTTGCTACATCTTAGCCCTCTTTCCAAACGAAAAAAATTGAGACATCTTTTAGGCGAGGGCCCCCACCCATAACACACTACAGAATATAAATCGGATATGGCAGTTTTAATCTGTAAGGGATTCTAAGGTATTGAACTAAGCAGATGCACTGGATATAAAACTTCATTTGCTTTATCTTTTATTTGGTCTTTTTTTGTAAATGTTTGTATTATTATTTAATAATGATGTATTAATGGACAAGCATATTGAATACATTAGAAATCAATTTTTTGTTATTTAAGGAATGTGATTGTTTATATTATTTTATTATACAGTAATTTATCGCTTTAAAGAATTACAAAATACATAAATAAATAAAATAATAAAAGGAATCCCAACAATCCCACCGCCACATATTTAATTTATTCATAGATGACCTGGAGGATGGGGTAAACAGCTCAATCTCTGTAATTGTGGACGATACTAAGATAAGCAGAGTAATAACTTCTCCGCAGGATGTGGGAACCTTGCAAGAAGATCTGAACAAATTAATGGGGTGGGCAACTACATGGCAAATGAGGTTCAATGTAGAAAAATGTAAAATAATGCATTTGGGTGGCAAAAATGTGAATGCAATGTGAATGCAATCTATACACTGGGTCGAGAACCTCTGGGGGAATCTAGGATGGAAAAGGACCTGGGGGTCCTAGTAGACGATAGGCTCAGTCAGCAATGGCATGCAATGCCAAGCTGCTGCAAGCAAACCAAACAGAACATTGGCATGCATTAAAAAAAAAGGGATTAACTCCAGAGATAAAACGATAATTCTCCCATTCTACAAGACTCTGGTCCGGCTGCACCTGGAGTATGCTGTCCAGTTCTGGGTACTAGTCCTCAGGAAGAATGTGCTGGAACTGGAGAGAGTCAAGAGAACGGCAACAAAACTAATAAAGGGACTGGAGGACATTAGTTATGAGGAAAGGTTACGAGCACTGAACTTATTCTCTCTGGAGAAGAGACACTTGAGAGGGTATATGATTTCAATGTACAAATACCGTACTGGTGACCCCACAATAGGGATAAAACTTTTCTGCAAAAGTGAATTTAATAAGACACGTGGCCATTCACTAAAATTAGAAGAAAAGCGCATTAACCTTAAACTGCGTAGAGGGTTCTTTACTGCAAGAGCATTTAGGATGTGGAATTCTCTTCCACAGGCAGTGGTTTCAACGGGGAGCATAGATCATTTCAAAAAAACCTATTAGATAGGCACCTGAATGACCACAACATACAGGGATATACAATGTAATACTGACATAAAATAACACACATAGGTTGGACTTGTGTCTTTTTCCAACCTCACCTACTATACAACTCAGATGTACTGTAAATGCTCTGTGTAATGGGGCAGGTCATGTTGCCAAAAAAATAGTGTAGCTGTATTGTTTCACAAATGGAGGTGTATTAATAGTGCAGGCGCATTATCTAATGCATTGAGCTGTGTTGAGGGCCCATTCAAATGCCTACACAACAGGCGTCACACATGCAATTGCATGTGTTACCAAGAAAGCTTTAACACACACAAAGGTGCAATTCACCTGTGACTTATTTCTTGTTTTGAAAGAACTTTAGAACAGTTTTTCACTGATCCAGACATCCCCGTGTGGGTAGTGAGATGCCCCCTTGTCCCCTTGATATTACAAGTGAATGGTCAACACGGCAGTCCAGTAAGCAAAGCTCTGTTACTTTGTCTTAGACAAAATTAGTTCACACATGTAAAGATTTAAAGAGGAACTGGCTAAGAACAAGTGTCCAAAAGAGGAAAATGTCTTGACATACAAACAGAAAATATAAGCAGAATAAACAAATGTGAATCTACAAACCTGGCTCTGATTCTTTGTGACTGCGTAATACAGTATGAGATGTAAACCAGAGTAGACAAGCTGATGGAAAAGAAATAAACAGTGTTATAAAGAAGGCACAAAACTATGGTACATCCTATGGTACAGCCTATTTTAAATCTTGTTTTAACAATAATAGGAAAATATTCTTAGAGTGTAAAGTTATTGAAGGCAGGGATTGATGTGAATGCAAAATATGTAATGTACCATGTGAATTTATCACATATTTGCGAAATGAATACCTGGTATTAAGTCATTCAATACCCATAAAAGCTTCCCTGGAGAGCTAGAGAATGGTTTCATTTTGGGACCTACATTGAAAGAACAAATTTGATCATAGCATGGACCCTGGAGATGGTCCTAGGTTATGTGGTAGATACATTTCTAACTCATGGGTCTTTTAAAGTCTTACCAGCCAACTTTTATTAAAACGAAAAATAAAATGTTAACATAAAGTTGCCCACACAGGGATTTTAGCTTCACAAAACAAAAACAAACACTTTTAGACCTGTCTCACCAGACTCCTTTGCCTCCCAATATGGAGTCTCCAGGCACCCTGGGTTCTCACACTCCTCGTGAGACTTACAGACTCCCTCCAGAGACTTATGGAATCCCTCTAATCCTTCCTTACCTTCCTTTATGCCTTGTGATGAAACAGACTGATGGTTTAAGAAACGTGTAGAGGAATCCAACAACGGCAACCATCCAGTTTACAGTGTGGACGGTAAGAAGGACAAATATGCTAACTTTATGTGGGTATTGAAAAAATGGGGATAAGGAGGCAGGATAACCACACACTGTTCTGATATATAGCAGAAGTACTTTTTAAAAATCATATTGCCTAATTCAACAGAAAGTCATACAGAAGAACAAGAATCTAGCATATAGAATCATTTTACTTTGCTTACAAGGAGGAAAAAAAATAGTTATTTGTGAAAATTATGCGCAATTGTCACACTAATATAGTAGATTTTCCCTTTCTATACCGTAAGGTCAAAGTAACTACCTGTATGCTAAATTATATTACACTATTATTCCACACTGAAAAGTATACAAACTGCAAACGAGCTAATAATCACCTTTACAAATTTGTACGAAACACGTTCATATTAAACACACAGTACACTTTACAAAAGATCAAACAGAAGAAGTATTGTTTTTTTTTTTAAAGAGAATCATACTTACCTAGGTGGATGCAGTATCGGACCCCCCAAAATCTAAGACAGATCCATGT
This sequence comes from Aquarana catesbeiana, assembly GCF_042186555.1. Taxonomy (NCBI): domain Eukaryota; kingdom Metazoa; phylum Chordata; class Amphibia; order Anura; family Ranidae; genus Aquarana; species Aquarana catesbeiana. Next base: position 728,545,813 of record NC_133324.1, read on the forward strand.
CAGTCAACAGTTCTCTGCACTACCCCTCCGTGCTCACTGAAGCGCTGGGCTGTTGGGCAGGAGCGGACGGCTCAGGCTGTCAGTGGCTCACTGAGAGGCTGAGCGGGTCCAGGGATCTGGGCAGATCCCAACCAGATGGTTGCAATCCTTCCTGAGACTGGACTGGCTCTGTGGTGTAAGCAGACAGCAGACTTCAGCCCGCTGTCTGCTGAAAACGGGTCTTAGGAATGCAGAACGAACTGTACTCCTGTGATCCACAGGAGAAGTACAGCCAAATGCTCCAGGAAGTGGAAGCAAATACCTGTATTAGACAGGTATCTGCTCCCTCCTTCCCCCTGAAAGGTGCCAAATGTGACACCGGAGGGGGGGAGGAATCCAAAAAGTGGCAGTTCCATTTTTGGGTGGAACTCCACTTTAATGTCTAAACCGCTGGCAACAAAATTGAGTACACCCCTAAGTGAAAATGTCTAAATTTGGCCCAAGTGTCAATATTTAGTGTGGCCACCATTATTTTCCAGCACTGCCTTAACCCTCATGGGCATGGAGTTCGCCAGAGCTTCACAGGTTGCCACTGGAGTCCTCTTCCACTCATCCATGATGACATTACGGAGCTGGTGGATGTTAGAGACCTTGCGCTCCCCCACCTTCCATTTGAGGATGCCCCACAGATGCTCAATAGGGTTTAGGTCTGGAGAAATGCTTGGACAGTCCATCACCTTTAACCTCAGCTTCTTAGTAAGGCAGTGGTCGTCTTGGAGGTGCGTTTGGGGTTGTTATCATGTTGAGGCCCAGTCTCTGAAAGGAGGGGATCATGCTGTGCTTCAGTATGTCACAGTACATGTTGGCATTCATGGTTCACTCAATAATCTGTAGCTCCCCAGTGCTGGCAGCACTCATGCAGCCCCAGACCATGACACTCCCACCACCATGCTTGACTGTAGGCAAGACACACTTGTCTTTGTACTCCTCCCCGGTTCCCGCCACACACGTTTGACACCATCTGAACCAGATATGTTTATCTTGGTCTCATCAGACCACAGGACATGGTTCCAGTAATCCATCAAAACTGTTTGCGAGCTTTCTAGTCCATCATCTTTAGAAGAGGCTTCCTTCTGGGACGACAGCCATGCAGACCAATTTGATGCAGTGTGCGGAATATGGTCTGAGCACTGACAGGCTGACCCCCCCATCCCTTCAACCTCTGCAGCAATGCTGGCAGCACTCATACGTCTATTTCCCAAAGACAACTTCTGGACATGATGCCGAGCACGTGAACTCAACTTCTTTGGTCGACCATGACCAGGCCTGTTCTGAGTGGAACCTGTCCTGTTAAACCGCTGTATGGTCTTGGCCACCATGCTACAGCTCAGTTTCAGGGTCTTGCCAATCTTCTCATAGCCTAGGCCATCTTTATGTAGAGCAACAATTCTGTTTTTCAGATCCTCAGAGAGTTCTTTGTCATGAGGTGCCATGTTGAACTTCCAGTGACCAGTATGAGAGAGTGAGAGCAATAACACCAAATTTAACAAACCTGCTCCTCATTCACACCTGAGACCTTGTAACACTAATGGGTCACATGAGACCGGGGAGGGAAATGGCTAATGGGGCCCAATTTGGACATTTTCACTTAGGGGTATACTCGCTTTTGTTGCCAGCGGTTCAGACATTAATGGCATGGGACTTGTAGTTCTGCAACAGGTGGAGGTTTGCTAATTGCATATCTCTGTTTTAGATCAAAGGGATGAACTTCGGTCTGTAGATGAGGTTATATTGCTGATATGGTACACAGATGATCCGCCCCTTTCTATGTGCCAAAACACTGCACTCATGGGATTAGCTCCTAACTCTAAGCAGCCACTTAAAATTGCAAACTCATGTGAAAAAAAAAAAAATAAATGATACACTATACACTCGCCCTCACCAATAGTGTAATCAAATAGCAGCGCTAAAAATTGCTAAAAGAACCTGAAAGAAATTTTTTTTACAGTGATTGCTCAATGTGATACCTATATAATAGCTGTGTATTAACAGCACTAAATAAACCAAAAAGTGTTTTCTAATAAACAAACACAGTGCGATCCATCTGTGTAATAATCTTAAATCAAAAATTCAACATATAAAGTCCAAAAATAAGTGAAGACGTAGTGAATAATGGTGATAATATCAACAATATGATCTTCAGTGTTAATATCTTCCACCACACCGCTGTGACCGTGACTTCCACTCCCCTTCAGCGAGCAAATTCACCAGCTCTTTTTGCCTTACACTCTCGTGTTCGGCTCACAGGCTTTTCCCACACTTTCTTTCATGTGGAGAGAGCATTTGCATTTATACTGCGGATAACTATAACTATACGGAAATTGATTGGAGGTTATCACTTTGCCCCCTAATGCCCCCTATTTAGTGCTGTTAATACACAGCTATTATATAGGTATCACATTGAGCAATCACTGTAAACATTTTTTCTTTCAGGTTCTTTTAGCAATTTTTAGCGCTGCTGTTTGATTACACTATTGGTGAGGGCGAGTGTATAGTGTATCATTTATTTATTTTTTGTAGATGAGGTTAGTTTAACCACTTCAAAGAAGTCCAGCCTCAGCTTTTTAGGCTGGGCTTCTCCTCTGGATCACAGGAGCGCAATTCATTTTGCACTCCTGTGACCCGTTTTCAGCGGAGAGCGATCTGAAGTCCGCTCTCCGTTGACATCATTGCTATCAATCGAGGCAGCAAGTCATCCCGACATCTGGATCCGCCAGCTGCCTTGACTCATGGCAGTCTCAGCGAGCCGCTGAGACGGCCGCTTCCCGCCCCTCCACAGCTTAGCGCTCCAATGAGCGTGGGGGATCAGAGCAGGAGATATGCTGACTGACAGGCAGCATCTCTCCGCTCAGAGAGGAGTGAGAACCAAGCCATCGGAGATGTTCGGTGGCTTGGTTCTCAGTGCAGAGATGCCGGGGGACAGCTGCAGCATCGGTCTGATGCTGCATCCACCTAGGTAAGTATGACTTATGCCCCGTACACACGGTCGGACTTTGTTCGGACATTCCGACAACAAAATCCATGGATTTTTTCCGACGGATGTTGGCTCAAACTTATCTTGCATACACACGGTCACACAAAGTTGTCGGAAAGTCCGATCGTTCTAAACGCGGTGACGTAAAACACGTACGTCGGGACTATAAACAGGGCAGTGGCCAATAGCTTTCATCTCTTTATTTATTCTGAGCACGTGTGGCACTTTGTCCATCGGATTTGTGTACACACGATCGGATTTTGTTGTCGGAAAATTTTATATCCTGCTCTCAAACTTTGTGTGTTGGAAAATCCGATGGAAAATGTGTGATGGAGCCTACACACGGTCAGAATTTCTGACAACAAGGTCCTATCACACATTTTCCGTCGGAGGGGCATTAGAGCTGGACGATTTTGTCAAAAAAAAAAATCTGCGATTTAAAAAAAAAAAAAAAAAAAAAAAAAAAAAAAAAACTCGATTCACGATTCGAATCAAGTTTTTTTTTTTTTGGACACCGCGCTGGTCCTGAGGAGCTGCAGGCAGGGGTTTTTAGGCGAGGCCGCGGCTTCAGCCTAGTCCGCGAAAAATCTAAAAAAAAAAAAAAAAAAAAAAAAAATTTGACCTCTCAACTCGCTTCAAATCGATTTTTCCCCCAGCCCTAGTATGACTATTAAAAAAACAAACAAAAAAAAAAAAAACATACTTCTCTTTTAAAGACTAAACCTTTTCTGAAACGTGTTGCTTACAAGTTAAAATCTGTATTTTTTGCTAGAAAATTACTTAGAACCCCCAAACATTATATATAATTTTTAGCAGAGACCCTAGAGAATGGAGGTCACTGTAATATTTTATGTCACACTGCATTTGCGCAGCGGTCTTTCAAAAGCAGTTTTTGGGGAAAAAATACAATTCAGTGAAATTAAAAAAAACAAAACCATAAAGTTAGCCCAATTTTTTTGTAGAATGTGAAAGATGATGTTACGCAGAGGATTGCAATCTTTATTCTAAGCAAAAAAAAAAAATCATGATTCTCATGTTATCCAGAATTGTGCAGCTTTAGTCTCCAATAATGATTGGTGGAAAATAAGAGTAATGCCCTGTACACACGGTCGGATTTTCCGACGGAAAACGTGTGATAGGACCTTGTTGTCGGAAATTCCGACCGTGTGTGGGCTCCATCACACATTTTCCATCGGATTTTCCGACACACAAAAGTTTGAGAGTAGGATATAAAATTTTCCGACAACAAAATCCGTTGTTGGAATTTCCGATCGTGTGTACACAAATCCACTGCCCCGTTTATAGTCCCGACGTACGTGTTTTACGTCAAACGTTTAGAACGATCGGATTTTCCGATAACTTTGTGTGACCGTGTGTATGCAAGACAAGTTTGAGCCAACATCCGTCGGAAAAAATCCTAGGATTTTGTTGTCGGAATGTCCGAACAAAGTCCGACTGTGTGTACGGGGCATAAGGCTAGGTTCACACACACGTGAATTGGATGTGTTTTGAGCCACATCCAATTTGCATGACATGAAAGAACATTACTTTCTATTGTGCCTGTTCACATATGTCCGGTGCAGTCGGAGTTCGGATTCAGTGGGAATTAAAAAAAGAGTCCTGTTAGTTTTCTGAGCAGTGCAATCCGGCTCAGGTGTGGATTCAGGCCCTTTGACTTCTATGGGAGCGCTTCTGAATCATACAAGTCATTCAGTTGTGAACAAGATAAAATCCTGACCTGATACTGATGTAAACCTGACCTGAAACGCTTAACAGCTACTATGTCAATTAGATGTGAAAAAGGAGCTTCAATTCGCACTGCACACGTGTGAAGCCAGCCTTAAGCCTTTAGGCCAGATTGTCAGCAATAATAGCCAGGCAACTAGTATTTTCAGCAGGAAGTCATTAATGACAGCCCCTAGATTTACTTTATTTTAGTTGATGTATAGTCAAAACGTTTTTTTTTTTTTTTTTTAGCTATAATGTCATAAAATAGACTCGGCAGTCATTTTTTTTCTGTCAATGTCCAGTTGAAAAGGTTTCCTCTTATTTCCTGTCCTAGAGACATCACAGGAAGTGAGAGATCCCTCCAAAGTGAGGGGGACTTCCTTCTTATACAGTTGTCACCAGAACTGGTGCCCCCATTGGAAGGTTTACACTTACCGCTTGTTCTAGTAAAAAAAAACACCAAAAATTGGATTTAGCATTCCTTCCCATTTAACCACTTACGGACCGCCCGCTGTCGTTATACGGTGCCTGTTTGAAGGAGGACATCGTTGTTATGGCAGCAGCTAGCTGCCATAACCCCGGTATCCCCGTCTTCAGCGGGCGGTCCCCTACAAGATAAAAGTGGTCTCTGCGGCGGATTTGCCGCAAGATCACTTTTATCGGTGGCAGGAGAGGGGCCCCCGCTTACCGGAGCTGTTGGCAGCGGCGGAGGCGATCGCGTCTGTCCCCTGGGCTGACACGGAGACGAGTGAGGGGAAGATGGCCCCCACCCGTCTCCATGACACTGCAGGGTGGAAGCGACGTCAAAACGTCACTTCCGCCCATAGCTCTTAAAGGGTCAAATTTATTTTTTTTATTTTTTTAAAATGACAATTTTTTTTTTTTTTTTTTTTATTGCATTTTAGTCTAAATATAAGATCTGAGGTCTTTTTGACCCCAGATCTCATATTTAAGAGGACCTGTCATGCTTTTTTTCTATTACAAGGGATGTTTCAATTCCTTGCAATAGGAATAAAAGTGACAATTTAAAAAAAAAAAAAAAAAAAAAAAAAAAAAAACAGTGTAAAAATAAAAAGTAAAATAAATAATTAAAAAAAAAAAAGTAAATGTGCCCCGTCCTGACGAGCTCGCGTGCAGAAGCGAACGCATACGAAAACGGTGTTCAAACCATACATGTGAGGTATCGCCGTGATCGGTAGAGCAAGAGCAATAATTCTAGCCCTAGACCTCCTCTGTAACTTAAAACATGTAACCTGTACAATTTTTTAAACGTCGCCTATGGAGATTTTTAAGGGTAAAAGTTTGTCGCCATTCCACGAGCGGGTGCAATTTTGAAGCATGACATGTTGGGTATCAATTTACTCGGCATAACATTATCTTTCTAAGACCGCTCCGAAAATACGATGAGACAGAAAGTATTGCAACGACCGCCATTTTATTCTGTAGGATGTTAGAAAAAAAATGTACAATGTTTGGGGTTTCTAAGTAATTTTCTAGCAAAAAAAAAAAAAAAAAAAACAGTTTTTATCTTGTAAACAACAAATCTCAGAAAGAAGCTCGGTCCTTAAGTTGTTAAATAAGGATGGTTACCAGGGCAGAGAAGGCAAATCCAGCTTGTGGAGACGCAGACAGCCATAAAAACTGAATAGGCATTCTAACACTTTCCTGCCTTTTTTTCAATACAAAAAAAAAAAAAAAACGTTTTGCCTTTACATAAACTTTAAAGTGGTAGAAAACCCTGAAAAAAAAAAAAAAATGTCCTTTGCAAGGGAATGTTATAATGTGCCAGTGCTAGTATGTATCCCAAAGTAGCACATTATGTGAAACTTCCATCTTCACCAGGTCTTCCGAGTTGGCGAGCTCTGCTCCTTTGATCGGACGAGCCGCGATGACATCACTCCATCAGAAGAGCCGCTGTTCACAGCACAGTATGCCGTTCCTTCAGAGCGCATGCACTGGTGATGTCACCGGCAGCTTCACAAGTAAATATCTCCTAAACGGTGCCTGTTTGGGAGATATTTACTGTACCTATAGGTAAGCCTTATTATAGGCTTACATATAGGTAAAAATCATACATGGGTGTTTATTCCCACTTTAAAGTGTATGTATAGAGTAAACTTTGTTTTTTAGTTTCAGATTGAGTAGTGTGGGTTAGACCTCCTGTAGGTAGATCCACACTTTAAATTTATCCAGGTATTGGATTGTCACAAGAACAGAAAGGGAGGGGAAATGTCAAATTTTACAGTTCTCTCCAGAATAGGTGAGGAGAACCCTCCAGTGTGGACACCTTTTCTGGTGACAACAGAGGAGATTTCCTCTCACTTCCTGTTGCATCTCTGCAAGAGGAAGTGAAGAGAAATCTTCCCGACAGGACACAGAAAAAAACAACCAAAACTAAAACATAAAGTTTTGACTATACATGAATGTTAAATGAAGTATCCAAATACTAATAACAAAAGGATAAATTCTTAAAACTTTTGACTTGCAATACACAGTGGGATTTATTTACTAAAGATGGGGAGTGCAAAATCAGGCTCACTTCTGCAGAGAAACCAATCAGCTTCCAGCTTTTATTGCCAAAGCTTAATTGAATAAGCTGAGGTTAGAAGCAGATTGGTTTCTATGCAGAAGTGAGCCTGATTTTGCACTCCCCGTCTTTAGTAAATAAACCCCATTGGGAGATGAAAGGGCAAGCCTGCAGGTGGAGGTCCCATCATAACAATGACAGGTACTCTTAACAAACCGTCCACATTGTGAATGAAGCGCAGGATGACAGAAGCTCTCCCCCCATCCCCCCTCCATGGCGAACCTACTCTGTACTGGACGGAGATCATATGCAGTCTACTCACAGTGCGCCCTTCATCCCTGGCACCACCAATTCCACTTCAAATGGTTCCCTGCACAACCATCCAGCAGTCCCTGCGAGCTAGAAGCCTCCTGATGACGTCATCTCCCTGACTCACTCATGTGCGCCGAGAGGGCCTGCGTTCCACGGTGAAACGCGGCGCTGTACGCCGGTGGTGTGGGAGGGAGCGTCAGTGGCGGCCATCTTGGCCGGTTTCTTTTCGTGTGGTTTGCACGTTGCTGTCCGGGGAGGAGAGCTAGAGATAGTACCGAGAGACGGGGATAAGAAGATATATTCCGGCAGGCCTCCTCTCTCCCGACAAGCAGCCTTAGGGGCAGCAACTCCCCTCCCCGTCCTATCACCGGTAAGTAACCACCTGTACGGCCTGCCATCTGGCCTGAGTGTGGGAGGTCGGCCAACGCTGGGGAGTGAGTCACAGGCTGCTCTGACCCGTCTACTTTCCCCCTATAAGATGCATGCAGTGGGCTCTGAATGTGGTTCTGCTGGCAATGATTAGTGAATGGGGCGATCGTGGTAGGGGAACCCTATAGTACTGAGCTATCTTCACAGAAAGGTACATGGGTGGCAGTACTGCTCCCCTCCTACATGACATACTGCTAGGGCTGGCTGTACACCTAACAAGGGGCTCTTATTAGACAGATGTGCTGTAATGTACTCCGCTCAATGAGTGTCCGGTGCTGTAGCACAGCAAGCTGAACACCATATGCATTGTTTTTGCTGTGACTGTGTGAGCACCAGTCTTCCTCCAGGAAGGAGAGTGATTCGACCGTGGGTTCTGGGCGCTGTGGCCCCCCCGCAGATACCTGAGCGCTTTGGCCCCCCCCGCAGATACCTGGGCGCTTTGGCCCCCCCCCCCCCCGCAGATACCCGGAGCGCTTTGGCCCCCCCCCCCCCCCCGCAGATACCTGGGCGCTTTGGCCCCCCCGCAGATACCTGGGCGCTTTGGCCCCCCCCCCCGCAGATACCCGGAGCGCTTTGGCCCCCCCCCGCAGATACCTGGGCGCTTTGGCCCCCCGCAGATACCTGGGCGCTTTGGCCCCCCCCCCCCGCAGATACCTGGGCGCTTTGGCCCCCCCCCGCAGATACCTGGGCGCTTTGGCCCCCCCCCGCAGATACCTGGGCGCTTTGGCCCCCCCCCGCAGATACCTGGGCGCTTTGGCCCCCCCCCCGCAGATACCTGGGCGCTTTGGCCCCCCCCCCGCAGATACCTGGGCGCTTTGGCCCCCCCCCGCAGATACCTGGGCGCTTTGGCCCCCCCCCCCCCCCCGCAGATACCTGGGCGCTTTGCGCCCCCCCCCCGCAGATACCTGGGCGCTTTGCGCCCCCCCCCCCGCAGATACCTGGGCGCTTTGCGCCCCCCCCCCGCAGATACCTGGGCGCTTTGCGCCCCCCCCCCCGCAGATACCTGGGCGCTTTGCGCCCCCCCCCCGCAGATACCTGGGCGCTTTGCGCCCCCCCCCCCGCAGATACCTGGCGCTTTGCGCCCCCCCCCCCCGCAGATACCTGGGCGCTTTGCGCCCCCCCCCCGCAGATACCTGGGCGCTTTGCGCCCCCCCCCCCCCGCAGATACCTGGGCGCTTTGCGCCCCCCCCCCCCCCCCCCGCAGATACCTGGGCGCTTTGCGCCCCCCCCTGCAGATACCTGGGCGCTTTGCGCCCCCCCCCTGCAGATACCTGGGCCCCCCCCCTGCAGATGCCTGGGCGCTTTGGCCCCCCCCCTGCAGATGCCTGGGCGCTTTGGCCCCCCCCCTGCAGATGCCTGGGCGCTTTGGCCCCCCCCCTGCAGATGCCTGGGCGCTTTGGCCCCCCCCCTGCAGATGCCTGGGCGCTTTGGCCCCCCCCCTGCAGATGCCTGGGCGCTTTGGCCCCCCCCCTGCAGATGCCTGGGCGCTTTGGCCCCCCCCCTGCAGATGCCTGGGCGCTTTGGCCCCCCCCCTGCAGATGCCTGGGCGCTTTGGCCCCCCCCCTGCAGATGCCTGGGCGCTTTGGCCCCCCCCCTGCAGATGCCTGGGCGCTTTGGCCCCCCCCCCTGCAGATGCCTGGGCGCTTTGGCCCCCCCCCTGCAGATGCCTGGGCGCTTTGGCCCCCCCCCTGCAGATGCCTGGGCGCTTTGGCCCCCCCCCCTGCAGATGCCTGGGCGCTTTGGCCCCCCCCCTGCAGATGCCTGGGCGCTTTGGCCCCCCCCCTGCAGATGCCTGGGCGCTTTGGCCCCCCCCCTGCAGATGCCCGGGCGCTTTGGCCCCCCTCCCCCTGCAGACGCCTGGGCGCTTTGGCCCCCCCCCCCTGCCGATGCCTGGGCGCTTTGGCCCCCCCCTGCCGATGCCTGGGCGCTTTGGCCCCCCCCTGCCGATGCCTGGGCGCTTTGGCCCCCCCCCGCCGATGCCTGGGCGCTTTGGCCCCCCCCCGCCGATGCCTGGGCGCTTTGGCCCCCCCCCTGCAGATGCCTGGGCGCTTTGGCCCCCCCCCCCTGCAGATGCCTGGGCAGAGGCTGCCTGGGCACCCCGTGGCTCCCCACCCCCCACGGCAGAGGCTGCCTGGGCACCCCGTGGCTCCCCACCCCCCACGGCAGAGGCTGCCTGGGCACCCCGTGGCTCCCCACCCCCTTCGCAGAGGCTACCTGGGCACCCCGTGGCTAGAAGGTTTTATTGCAGAAAAAACATACTGGGGTTGATTTACTACAACTAAACAGTGCAAAGTCTAGTGCAGCTCTCCATATTAACCAATCAGCTTCCATGTTTCATTGTCAAAGCTTAATTGAACAAGTTGAAGTTAGAAGCTGATTGGCTACCAGGGTGGATTTGATGTAAATTATGATTTAAATCACTAGTTAAAAGGCTTGGTTTAAATAAACTTGACTTAAATCATAATTTTTTTAAAAGCATCTGTCGCTCAGCGGCTTCTCCTCTGACCCGCTGTTGACTCACCGACCGTCCCATTCACTTTAATGGGAAGGCTGGTGATGCGGAAGGGACACAAGGTGAGGGACGTGGTGGCAGTAGGTGAGTGGATGTCCGCTAACAGGCGCTGCCATGATGGATCTGAAATGACAGGTGCTCTTTAACTGTAAGGACTCATTCTTGCTGGTAGTTAGAATCTTTAATATTTGCAAACAAAATGAAGGTTTCCTATTTAGAATAAAAAGCTGTCAGGTTAGTAAAACAGCGATATCGGAACCGATTCAATCATACAGTTTGTAGTGTACATAGATTTGCAAAACAATGGGATAAAGGAATATTCCTGAACTTTGTTTATCTCATGGTTACTGTGAGAATGTGTGAATGCATCAATGTAGTGCATGTTATCTCAGCTTGCAGAGCTTGGATTCATTGAATGAGTTTACCAAAAAAATGTAAATATTGCAGAATATACAGCCTCATGCTACATAACTAGGCTCTATTTCATGCTGAATAAGCTAAACTATTAATGTATCTTAAATAGAAAACAATCTTTAGATTGTTTTCTCCAAAAGATTAAAAATAAAAAAAATCAGATTTAAAAAATAAAATCATTGATTTTTATCCACTCTGTTGGCTACCATGCACAGTTGCACCAGATTTTCCCTCTCTAGTTTTAGAAAATCAGCCTCACTATGTCTTGTCTATAATAAAGGCTCCCTACCTTTTGCAAATTAAATCTTCTTTAAAGGAAAAGTCCAGCCTGAGCTTTTGAGGCTGGGCTTCTCCTCTGAGTAAGGATGAGCTCCGCGTGTTCGCACAGCCCACGTGCAGAGCCCGCCAGGAAGTCAGCACAGCGCTAATCACAGGCAGTGAGACATTTCCTGATCTCTGCAGCCACACATCGGGACAATGTCTCACTGCCTGTGATTAGCGCTGTGCTGACTTCCTGGCGGGCTCTGCACGTGGGCTGTGCGAACACGCTGGAGCTCATCCTTACCTCTGAGTCGCAGGAGTGCATTTCGTTTTGCACTCCTGTGACCCATTTTCAGCAGAGAGCGGTCACTGCCATCAGTCAAGGCAGCACGTCATCCCAACTTCCCAAGTCTGGATCCGCCAGCTGCCTTGATGGCAGTCTCAGCGAGCCGCTCAGCACTCCAATGAGTGTGGAGGATCAGAGAGGGGAGACGCTGACAGTCAGCAGCTTTCCTCTCGGGGATCTGTGAGAACTGAGCCATCAGTGATGTTCGGTGGCTTGGTTCTCAGTGCAGAGACGGCGGGGGACAGATGAAGCATCGCTCTGATGCTGCATCCACCGAGGTAAGTATGAATCTAAAAAACAAAACATAATTCTCTTTTAAGTGTAAAATGGGCAATACCAGCATTTTGTGGGTTTTGGGATGAATTAACCCCCAAGTGCATGCAGTGGAGTTTTCATCACGCACTGGCCAATCCAAATTGTCTGCAGATGAGTGAGCTAATGGACATAACAGATGAAGTTGAGATATGCATAGTGCAGTTTACCTATATACAGTATTTGCCTGTAATGCTGCTCCCAGGCAAATCTTCAAAGTCTCCCCAGTCTGTCTTGTACCTCTTCCCCCATGTATGTGCGGTCTTTCACTTCAGTAGAAAGTCTGACCACTGCTTGTGATCCCGTTAACAGGCGTTCATTTTTTTAGTGAATGGATATGGGTCACACATGCCAGGGTAACACTGCTGGACCCTCTTCTCACAAGTTTTGGGGTACTTGGTGGTGGTCTCTATTCGCAGTAAGGATGCCGGGACTGATATCAGCAGGAGCCAATGGCTAGTAGGTTTTATTTAGACTTGTATGTTGTGAATTTTTTTTTTCTGTTACTGTCTTAGATGTTGGATTCATACAGTATCTGATAACATTGCATAAATGTTCAGTTCTAGCTCTGCTGTTTAATGTCACTAGGACACATCTGCAGAGGGAACTGTCCAGCTGTCCCTTGACTGGTGAGATAGCTGCACTCTGCAAAACTTGCTCTCCTATTCTTATCTTTCCAGCCTTTGTGTAACAGTTGCTGAGCTCTGCTCCTGCCTCTGTGCTGGTTTTGCAAACCCTAGCATATTAAATAATGTTGGCCAGTTTGGTAGGCGTAATAACATTTTTGTTTTGTTTTTTAATTGATAAGTACTAGTAGATTTGTAAGAAAAGCGTTTTAAAAATAGTGCAACCAGTATTTCACCTCATAGAAATATACACTCACCAGCCACTTTATTAGGTACACCTGTTCAATTGCTTGCTAACACAAATTGCTAATTAGCCAATCGCATGGCAGCAACTCAATGCATCTAGATGTAGAGAAGAGGACTTGCTGAAGTTCAGCCCATCAGAATGGTAAAGAAAGGGGATTTAAAGCGGAGTTCCACCCTCTTTTTTGCAAGGTAGTCTTAAACTAAAGACCACCCCTCCACAAATCGTTTGTGGATATCTTTTTACTTTTTTATTTATTTTTTCTTCCTTTCTACCTTTTTTCAAGTACATGGTTTACTTCTGTTCTATCTCGGCTGCGGCGCAGGATGTCATGTCCTCTTCTGCGGTGAGCCCTCCTCATTCTCCCCTGCTGTCTTCTGGGACCTGTGTGTGTCCCAGAAGACAAGCTGGTCTTTCACAAAGCGCCACGCGACTCGCCTATGCGCAGTATGAAACTGGCTGTGAAGCATGAAGGCTCCACTGCCAGTTTACCTTAGTTACAATGCGGTGCCTGCACCCGATCCGATGGATGGATCGGCCTCAGGGGGGGCGACATCGCAGGCTCCCTGGACAGGTAAGTGTCCTTATTAAAAGTCAGCAGCTACAGTGTTTGTAGCTGCTGACTTTAACCACTTGAGCCCCGGACCATTATGCTGCCTAAGGACCAGAGGTCTTTTTCCAATTTGGCACTGCGTCGCTTTAACTGCTAATTGCGCGGTCATGCAATGCTGTACCCAAACGAAATTTGCGTCCTTTTCTTCCCACAAATAGAGCTTTCTTTTGATGGTATTTGATCACCTCTGCAGTTTTTATTTTTTGCGCTATAAACGGAAAAAGACCGAAAATTTTGAAAAAAAATGATATTTTCTACTTTTTGTTATAAAAAAAATCCAATAAACTAAATTTTAGTCATACATTTAGGCCAAAATGTATTCCGCCACATGTCTTTGGTAAAAAAAATGTCAATAAGCATATATTTATTGGTTTGCGCAAAAATTATAGCGTCTACAAACTAGGGTACATTTTCTGTAATTTACACAGCTTTTAGTTTATGACTGCCTATGTCATTTCTTGAGGTGCTAAAATGGCAGGGCAGTACAAAACCCCCACAAATGACCCCATTTTGGAAAGTAGACACCCCAAGGAAATTGCTGAGAGGCATGTTGAACCCATTGAATATTATTTTTTTGTCCCAAGTGATTGAATAATGACAAAAAAAAAAAATTTACAAAAAGTTGTCACTAAATGATATATTGCTCACACAGGCCATGGGCATATGTGGAATTGCACCCTAAAATACATTCAGCTGCTTCTCCTGAGTACGGGGATACCACATGTGTGGGACTTTTTGGGAGCTTAGCCGCGTACGGGGCCCCGAAAACCAAGCACTGCCTTCAGGATTTCTAAGGGTGTCAATTTTTGATTTCACTCTTCACTGCCTATCACAGTTTCGGAGGCCATGGAATGCCCAGGTGGCACAACCCCCCCCCCCCCCCCCAAATGACCCAATTTTGGAAAGTAGACACCCCAAGCTATTTGCTGAGAGGCATGGTGAGTATTTTGCAGCTCTCATTTGTTTTTGAAAATGAAGAAAGACAAGAAAAAACTTTTTATTTTTTATTTTTTCAATTTTCAAAACTGTGACAAAAAGTGAGGTCTGCAAAATACTCACTATACCTCTCAGCAAATAGCTTTGGGTGTCTACTTTCCAAAATGGGGTCATTTGGGGGGGGGGTTTGTGCCACCTGGGCTTTCCATGGCCTCCGAAACTGTGATAGGCAGTGAAGAGTGAAATCAAAAATTCATGCCCTTAGAAAGCCTGAAGGCGGTGCTTGGTTTTTCGGGGTCCCGTACGCGGCTAGGCTCCCAAAAAGTCTCACACATGTGGTATCCCCGTACTCAGGAGAAGCAGCAGAATGTATTTTGGGGTGTAATTTCACATATTCCCATGGCATGTTTGAGCAATATATCATTTAGTGACAACTTTGTGCAAAAAAAAAAAAAAAAATTTGTCTCTTTCCCGCAACTTGTGTCGCAATATAAAATATTCCATGGACTCGACATGCCTCTCAGCAAATAGCTTGGGGTGTCTACTTTCCAAAATGGGGTCATTTGGGGGGGGTTTGAACTGTCCTGGCATTTTATGCACAACATTTAGAAGCTTATGTCACACATCACCCACTCTTCTAAACACTTGAAGACAAAGCCCTTTCTGACACTCATTGTTTACATGAAAAAGTTATTTTTTTTTTGCAAAAAAATTACTTTGAACCCCCAAACATTATATATTTTTTTTAAAGCAAATGCCCTACAGATTAAAATGGTGGGTGTTTCATTTTTTTTTTTTCAAACGCATTTTTTGGGGAAAAAACACACTTTTTTAAATTTTAATGCACTAAAACACACTATATTGCCCAAATGTTTGATGAAATAAAAAAGATGATCTTAGGCCGAGTACATGGATACCAAACATGACATGCTTTAAAATTGCGCACAAACGTG
Organism: Aquarana catesbeiana; assembly: GCF_042186555.1. Taxonomy (NCBI): domain Eukaryota; kingdom Metazoa; phylum Chordata; class Amphibia; order Anura; family Ranidae; genus Aquarana; species Aquarana catesbeiana. The sequence goes on from NC_133324.1 coordinate 728,561,039, forward strand.
CAGTGGCAACAAAATAAATACATTTTTAAAAGCCTTTACAGGTTACCACTTTAGATTTACAGAGGAGGTCTACTGCTAAAATTACTGCCCTCGATCTGACCTTTGCGGTGATACCTCACATGCATGGTGCAATTGCTGTTTACGTTTGACGACAGACCACCGCTTGCGTTTGCCTTAGCGCAAGAGCAGGGGGCGACAGGGGTGCTTTTTTTTTTTTTTTTTTTTTTTTTCTTTTCTTTTCTTTTCTTTATTATTTTTTTTGCTTTTTTATCTTATTTTTAAACTGTTCCTTTCATTTTTTTTTTTTTTTTTTTTTTTTTAATCATTTTTATTGTTATCTCGGGGAATGTAAATATCCCCTATGATAGCAATAGGTAGTGACAGGTACTCTTTTTTGAAAAAATTGGGGTCTATTAGACCCTAGATCTCTCCTCTGCCCTCAAAGCATCTGATGACACCAAGATCGGTGTGATAAAATGCTTCCCCAATTTCCCTATTTACATCCGGCGAAATCTAAGTCATAAAATGCTCGTAGCTTCCGGTTTCTTAGGCCATAGAGATGTTTGGAGCCACTCTGGTCTCTGATCAGCTCTATGGTCAACTGGCTGAATCACCGGCTGCATTCTCAGGTTCCCTGTTGAGACAGGAGAGCCAGAGAAAAACACGGAAGACGGTGGGGGGGGCTTTCCCTCCCACGGCTTGTAAAAGCAGTCTAGAGGCTAATTGGCCACTAGGATTGCTTTTACATGAAAGCCGACCGCTGGCTGAAAAGAATGATACCAAGATGATACCTAAACCTGCAGGCATCATTCTGGTATAACCATTCAAAGTCGTGAATGGCGTACCTGAAGACAAAAAAATGGTTAACAATAAAACACAGTAAACGGTAAAGTATAAAAAATTGCATACCTGAAAAGCAAACATGATAAAACATAATAACAATAAAACATTGCAGAATAGAATACAGTAAAAAAGAGCAGAACAATAGAGAGAGAATAGAGAGAGAGAGAACAATAAAACGACAACTATTTTTTTTTTTTTTTATATATTTTTTTTTTTTTTTACACTTTTTTTGTAACTAACTTTTATAACTGTAACCGGTTCCAGGTTCGGGTCTCTCAAAATGCGATGGCATCTTGGGAGACCCTGTGAAAGTGTGCCTAGTCTGAGCAATGCTGTACCCTACGCTAATACTCAACTAATGAATGGTAGCGTTCAAAACATTCACCAATGCAAAGACCAGGATTGTCAGGACAGGAGGGACAATAATAGAGGGTGTCACGCCTATATCCGCGCTTGCTGCAGACACAACATCTTTTTTGGGGGGGTTCGTTGGGTAGGGGTACTCGGGAGGACATAAAGAAAATGCCTCTCATGCAGCCGACTGCATTTGGTTGGGGATGTGAATGGGGGAAGTACGGGCGCTGCAGAAGCGGTGGGTTCCCAATTAGGATTGGCGAATGCAGCAGGAAGGGCACTATGGGCACGACGAGCCTGTGTTTGCCTTCTTGGTGGCAGCGGGACACTACTTGTGCTTGCCACCTCACCAGCTTGAACTGCACTTATGGGACTCGCCACGTCACCAAGTGTTACTGCAGTGCTGGTTTGACTACGACCGGGGTGTACTAGGCCGCTGGCTCTTGCCAGTTCAATAAAAAGCTACCAAAAAAACTGTTAGCGATCGCAGGGATCAGGCCTGACTCTGCGAACGCTGCAGTTATGCGTTAAGTGTTTTGTAAGTGACAGTGATCGATCGATACTGCACTTGGGTGGGCTGGGCTGGGCCGGGCGGAGGGGCAAAATGCAGGTGCTAGCAGGTATCTGGGCTGATCCCGCTAACACTGCGTTTTTGGGAACCCTAAACTGCTGGGGACGCCAGGATCAGATATAGATCCGTTCAGATACTATACCACTAAGGGAGGTGTACGGTGCGTGCGTGGGTGTTAGCGGTACTGGCGCTAACCTGACGCTGCCTGGGGCTGGTGCTTGCCAGTTCACCAAAATACTACCAAAAAAACTGTTAGCGATCGCAGGGATCAGGCCTGACTCTGCGAACGCTGCAGTTATGCATTTAGTGTTTTGTAAGTGACAGTGATCGATCGATACTGCACTTGGGTGGGCTGGGCTGGGCTGGGCCGGGCGGAGGGGCAAAACGCAGGTGCTAGAAGGTATCTGGGCTGATCCCGCTAACACTGCGTTTTTGGGAACCCTAAACTGCTGGGGACGCTAGTATAGATCTGATCGGATCAGATATTGATCCGTACAGATACTATACCACTAAGGGTGGTGTATGCTGCGTGCGTGGGTGTTAGCGGTACTGGCGCTAATCTGACGCTGCCTGGGGCGACGCATATCACCGCCGGGCGATCAGGGGGCTAAACCTTTATTCGGTAATAAACGGCGGGTGCCCTGACACTATAAAAAATAAACAAACTAACCAGCGTCACCCGTAACAGTTATACGGTGATCACTGGTGAAAGGGTTAACTAGGGGGCAATCAAGGGGTTAAAACATTTATTAGATAGTATATGGGGGTCCCTGTCGCTATAAAACGCTGACGGCGAACCTAAATATTTAGGTCCCTAACTAGCGTCACCAGCGACACTAATACAGCGATCAGAAAAATGATCGCTTAGCGACACTGGTGACGGGGTGATCAAGGGGTTAAAACTTTATTAGGGGGGGTTAGGGGGGTATCCTAGACCTAAAGGGGGGTAATACTAACTGTCCCAACACTGTAACTGTCACAAACTGACACCAATGCAGTAATCAGAAAAAAAAAAACCAAAAAACAAAAAAACTGCTGGTGTCAGTTTGTGACGGGGGGGGGGGGGGGTGATTGGGGGGGGATCGGGGTGTTTTGTGTGCCTCGCATGTTCTACTGTGTGTGTGTAGTGTTGTGCACTCACATACCTGTCTTCTCTCCTCGGGCCGGAACGGAAATTACCGAGCCGAGGAGAGATGACATCATTTCCTTTGCTGCTGTTTAGCATACAGCAGCAAAGGAATGATGTGATTGGCCGGCGGCGATCGCGAGGGGGGGGCCACGAACGGATGGCCTCCCCCGCACCTCTGATCGCCGCTGGACAAAAGACGACCGCCTCGGGCACCGGGGGGGGGTCCGATCGGACCCCCCACCCGCGGAAGGCAAATCACGTATATGTACGTGATTTTGCCTGTCCGTGCCACCTTGCCGACGTAAATCGGCGTGAGGCGGTCGTCAAGTGGTTAAGAAAAAAAAAGTTCTTGGTTGGAACTCCGCTCTAAGTGATTTTGAACGTGGCATGATTGTTGGTGCCAGACAGGCTGGTATAAGTATTTAAAAAACTGCTGATCTACTGGGATTTTCACACACAACTAGAGTTTACAGAGAATGGCCCGAAAAAGAGAAAATATCCAGTGAGTGGCAATTGCGTGGAACAAAATACCTTGTTGATGTCAGATGAGTATGGGCAGACTGGTTCCAGATGATAGTTAACAGTAACTCAAATACTCACTCATTACAACCAAGCTATGCAGAATATCACCTCTGATGCACAACATCAAACCTTGAAGCAGATGGGCTACAGCAGCAGAAGACCACACCGGGTGCTGCTCCTGTCGGCTAAGAACAGGAAATTGAGGCTACAACTCACATAGGCTCACAAAATTGGACAATAGGAGGTTGGAAAAACATTGCCTGGTCTGATGTGTCTCGATTTCAGCTGCTACATTCACATGGTAGGGTCGTCACATTTGCTGTAAACAACATGAAAACTTGGATCCATCCTGCCTTGTATCAACGGTTCAGGCTGGTGGTGGTGGTGTAATGGTGTGAGGGATATTTTCTTGGCACAGTTTGGGCCCCCTAGTACCAATTGAGCATCGTTTTTAAACACCAAGGCCTACCTGAGTATTACTGATGACCATGTCCATTCTTTTATGACTACAGTGTACCCATCTTCTGATGGCCACTTCCAGCAGGATAATGCACCATGTCATAAAGCTCAAATCATCTCACCACTGGTTTATTGAACAGAACAATGAGTTCACTGTACTCCAATGGCCTCTACAGTCACCAGATCTCAATCCAGTAGAGCACCTTTGGGATTTGGTGGAATGGGAGATTTGCATCATGGATGTGCAGCCGACAAATCTGCAGCCACTGCGTGATGCTATCATGTCAATTTGGACCAAAATCTGAGGAATGTTTCCAGCACACTGTTGAATCTATGCCATGAAGAATTAGGGCAGTCCTGAAGGCAAAAGGGGGTCCAACCCGGTACTAGCAAAGTGTACCTACTAATAAAGTGGCTAGTGATTGTATATGTGAACTGAGCCAAGGATAAGTATGTTACATGTTCCACCTGTTTTTAGGGTGAAACTTACACGTTCCAGCCGCTCTCCCCCTCCTTGTGGCATTGTCCCAGGAATCTTCTCCCCGCGCCCACTGTCACAATTTTAAAATAATGTGCTTGTGTGGGGCTCCGCCCACATGGCCGCATCATTCATTTTCTTGTGAATTCATGAACTACAACTACCGTCTGTCATTGCTGATTTGTTTGAAGGAGTCTGGCATTGCAACCTTGATCCTCTGATCACGGGTGCAATGCTTTCCAGGTTCCTTTGGGGGGGGGGGATGCACATCCTTTTTTTTTTTTCTGCAAAATTATGTGCATTTATTTTTCCCAAAAGGTGAACTTATCCTTTAACCGCTTGCTGACCGCCTCACGCAGATATACTGCAGCAGAAGGGCTCATACAGGCAAAACCATGTACCTGTACGTTGCCCTTTAAGAGGCAGCCAGCGGGCGCACGGCAAGCTCCATGAGTCGGGTCGCGGGTCCCGCGGACTCGATCGCCGCGGGGATACCCGCGATCGCCTCACGGGGAGGAAGAACGGGGAGATGCCGATGTAAACAGCATCTCCCCGTTCTGCCTAGTGACACTTGATCTCTGCTCCCTGTCATCGGAGCAGAGATCAGTGACGTGTAACATGTAGCCACACGCCCCTAGGACACACTTAACCCCTACACTGCCACCTAGTGGTTAACCCCTTCACTGCCAGTGTCATTTACACAGGAATCAGTGCATTTTTATAGCATTGATTGCTGTATAAATGACAATGGTCCCAAAAATGTGTCAAAAATGTCCGATGTGTCCGCCATAATGTCGCAGTCACAATAAAAATCGCTGATCGCCGCCATTTAAAAAAAAAAACAATTATTAATAAAAATGCCATAAAACTATCCCCTATTTTGTAAACGCTCTAACTTTTGCGCAAACCGATCAATAATTGCTTATTGTGATTTTTTTTTTTTTCCCCAAAAATATGTAGAAGAATACGTATCGGCCTAAACTGAGGAAAAAAATTTTTATATATATTTTTGGGGGATATTTATTATAGCAAAATGTAAAAAATAATGTGTTTTTTTTCAAAATTGTCGCTCTATTTTTGTTTATAGCTCAAAAAATAAAAACCGCAGAGGTGATCAAATACCAGCAAAAGAAAGCTCTATTTGTGGGAAAAAAAGGACGTCAATTTTGTTTGGGAGCCACGAAGCACGACCGCGCAATTTTCAGTTAAAGAAATGCAGTGCCGAATTGCATAAAGTGCTCTGGTCAGGAAGGGGGTAAATTCTTCCGGGGCTGAAGTGGTTAAGAAAGATGTATAGTCACATGATCTCCCCTAATGTGAGTCATCGTCAGCTGCAAGGGAGAGGAGAGAGTAATCTGACAACTGCTAGTAATGCCTGGAGTGGTGATGTCACCTATAGGCTTCAATGGCTCATATGTTGCTGGCGCTCCCTCCACTGCCCTACAGGCACACTGGCTGCGACTGGGGAGTTCTATCATGTGACCTGACCAGAGCTGCCAGAAAATGGCTATGTATATACATATCTCCTACACAAGTTACATGTGTTAGAGGAGGGGACAGTTTTAAGGCTAGGTAAATTGATACTAAACAGAGAAGTGTTAATTGTCATTCATTCCCATATATCATGGCACTGTATTTTGTTAAACTCCTCTAAGTACCTTACTCCTGCAGCACTGTTGTGTGGTCACATGATCTTCTGTTTTCTCCTCCTTTTTTTTTTTTTTTATTTTTTTTACAACAAGGTTGGTTTTGAGAAAAAATGGTACATAATACATGACGACAAGTTCTGAAAATAGTAAGTGGGTACATAACTGGAACACAGCATTCATGTAATAACCAATAGACAATGTGGTGATACAGTATGCAATTCACAAAATCAGAGTAAGAAGTACGAAGTGGGAAAGGAATGGGGGGTGGGGGGAGCAGCCACCACAGTACATAGCCCAACATATGTTAGTCAGACAAGGGTAAAATTCTCTGAGTGGGCAGTTCAAATGGGGTCAGTCCAAGGTTGCCATATCCTCATGTACTTCTGGGGGCATCCCCTGCTCATATAAGTCAACTTATACATAGGTAAAACAGCATTAATCGAGTTCCCCCAAGCCCTCAGTGTGGGAGGCAGGTGAGAAGTGCATTTAACAGGATCTCTTTTTTGGCATAGAAAAGCAGCAGTGAAAGCAACAATTTGGTGTATCTAGGTCTCTGGTCATCATCCTGTATGCCCAGCAGAGCCAATTCAGGTGTTAAGGGTATCTCCAGCTGAAGACAGACATTAATGAACTCTACTATTGCAGACCAGTAGTGGGAAAGCCTAGGACAGGCCCAGAACATATGGGTATAGGTGCTATCAGGAGAATGACATCGCGGGCAATTCGGGGACCTCTTTGGGTATATTCTATGCAGTCTCTGAGGCGTGAAGTATATCCTGTGTAGGAACTTGGCTTGTATTCATATATTCCTAGAAGATATCACTGATCTTCTTTTACTCTAGTGATGTATGCTCTCTACAGTGTGAGTCAGCATTGATTGGTGATGTGCCAGTCGCATAACTAAAAAAAAAGTTTCAGAAAAGCAATTCAAATTAGATTATAAATATCAAATAACTGTTTTACAGCGTCTAATAAATCTTTATTGAACATCACGTGTATTTTCTGTGCATTGATATGGTGTAGGCGGAGTGGGGATCAATGGAGCAATCCCCGCTGAGCAACCAGAGTAGTAAAAACGGACAGCCCAGTGTGAAAGGGGCCTAAAAGCGGAACTTTACCCAAAAGGGGAAGTTCCACTTGTTTGCATCCTCCCTCCTTTATTGCCACATTTGGCACTGGCTATTAACGAACCCCATAGCGGCAGGAAACTGGCCATCAAGCCGGAAGGCTCCACTGCCAGTTTCCCCTTACCTGAGATGTCGGTGCCTGCGCCCAAAGCTAATTGGGTGAGGACATCACTGATATTTGTAGCCGCCGGCTTTTATTTGGGAGGCGGGGGGGACTGAAGCTGCTCTTTAAGCAAGGTAGTTTCTGGCACTGTGCAACCTCAAAGTTTGAGAATGGCTGCCTGTAATATATTTTTTTCCTCCTTTTTTTTTTTTTTTTTTTTTTTTTTTAGGTCTGGTTAAACTTGTTGGAAATCTCTTTGGAAATACTACACCCTCAAGATGGCTGACAAGTTAACAAGAATAGCTATTGTTAATCATGACAAATGCAAGCCAAAGAAGTGTCGTCAAGAGTGCAAGAAAAGCTGCCCCGTGGTACGAATGGGTAAGTGGATAGAAACGTAAATCTGTATATAAGGGTGCTCCTAAACAGTCTTATCCTGTCCTTTTAATACTTTGGTAAGGATCAGACCATCTGGGGATACTAAAGGGAACGTTTTACAGCCACTTTTGGCGCACTTACTGCTCAGATTTTTCTGCTCGCCTAAAATGTATGATCTGGACAATTCTTTTTTTTTTTTTTTTTTTTTTTTTTTTTTATTATTATTATTATTATTATATATATATATTATATTTTTTTATTTACTACTAGTAGGGACCGAAAGTGTTTACCAGATATGTGTATCTTCAGTTCAGTTCATTGGAAGTCTCTTAAGAAATGGCAATGGGCTGACATCTCTACACCTAGCATTCCGTAGCTAGCTTTGCTCCTTCATTTAAAGTTTTATTTAAGAAACTTAATGTTAATGCTCTTAATGTTGTTTTACTCTTGATATATATTTTTTTGCAAATGGATGCATTATCTGTTGAAGGACACAGAAAATCTCGAACCCTTTGGCTTATATTGCTAATTACACAGACAAAAAAAAAAAAACAGTAGGCTGACCTAGGAGTGTGGCCTGGGTTCTTCTTTCCAGGATCCATACTGATAAAGGTTGGCTGCAGAGCACTTTCCAGGTCCAAACTGATGGCATTGCCCTATTTCTGAAGACTTTCTTAGGCTGTGCACATGCAGCCAAAGGTGCAGGAACCGGCCAACTTTCAGGATCGTGTGTACAGCTCCCTGTCCGACAGAAGCTGGGCCGGTCTCATGACTTGAACAAGCATGCTGAATAACCAGCATTCGATCAGTGTTTTATGGGGGGAAGTTTCATGAGTATTTGAGGCCTTTTTCTTTTATACTGACCATAATTATTGCATTATTGCTATGTGGTTGGGCCACAAACCCAATTTGTGGGCTGCTTGCAGATTGGAGGTGATGGTGCAGACCTCGACATCCTGGAGTCATGCTGTCATGTTCTCATCTCAGGGACTACTAGCACATGCTCTCACTTCCTTTCCTGCAGATTCTATCATTAATTTGCTTGTAACCTTACCAAGTTTCTATTCCAACAGCTTCTAGAGACTAATTCTAAATTGCTTTACTTGTTCACAGATGAGCTTGCCCATTAGGAGTCGCAGTCTTCTGCTATTACTCCAAGGTAAAGGACTGTGTCTGCTCTTATTGATGCGGTACATGCCACTAAAACTGGAGGATCAGCCTGTTGCCTCTGCCAGCACTGCTTCCAGCCATGCAGGGACCTCTTCTTTACAAAGACTTTTCCATTGCACCCATTTTCTGATTTATTTAGGGATTTGGAAGCACCCTGATAAGTTTGTCCCCCCAAGCGCTTTTTAGGCTTGTTTAATTTTTGAGGATTTTGTGCAGAAGTGATCTGTTCCCACAGTGGATCCTGCCTTGTCTCGCCATACCTGCAGGATTGCACCAGCTTTTCAGGATCCAACCTATAAGTGAGTGGAAGCCCTTTCTAGAGCTCTGTTCTTGCTGGCTGGTCCAGCCCTGCATTTGATCTTGGCTGTGACCTTGTTTGATCAGACTTTGGTCAGAATCTGGTCAAAAAGGATCTAACAGCTGAATTTGATTCTGTACTTACTAAACACTTGACGCTGATTTCGCTTCAGGTGCGACAGGCTGCTGGAATCCTTCCATCTTTCATCTCTCGCATGTGCCTTGTGTCAGTGCATATGCGTAGAGCTGCGTTTCCCCCCCCCCCCCCCCACTTTCCTAAAAGCTACATGCTACTTGAGTCCTCTTACACTGCAGTGCCACTGCTCTTTTTCTGGTCACACAGAAAATAAAGGCACCAGGAGTAAGGCGGCAAACTCCAGAGAAGGTGCTAAGGGGTCACCATGTGCAATATCAGAGCAGGTAAATAACCTTTTTTTGTTTTATTTTTTGGCATTAAATCAGTTTATCTTCTCTATCTTTGACTGTCAAGAAACGTACCTTTCATGTCTCCACTCCCTGTGTTTTGCAATTGCCCCCCTCCTTTCGCACCTCTAATATTCTTGTGTTTCCTTAGACTGGCAGGTTTCCATTGTGGCCTTCCAGGCCTTCTGGATCAAGGTGCGCTGCATCAGTTTCTGTAGAAGAACATTTCTAGTGTGTTCCAGTTTGGTTCCTAAACCCAAAAAATAGGATTTGCCCTACCTTCGCTTTCAAGGCTCTTGGTGCCTTCCTTTTGGGTCCACATTTTCCTTATGAAATCCCAAGATCTGCATTTTTCTTTAACCAGGACATTGTTCTTCCGTCCCTCTGTCCAACGCCATTTCACCCATAGTAAATTTCCATTGTCTGGATTTGTTTCCGGCTTTTGGGCTCTCTCAACCACTTCTTTTAAGATTACTCATTCTCTTCTTTGATTCCCTGAAACAATACGTACACCCCGCTTCTCGTTCCACCAACGCTAGGTGACTTTCACAAACCGTTAATGCTGATCTTGTAACTTCAGGTTCCAGCCTTTCCTGCAATCTCTAATCTAGAAGCTAGATCTTAGCTTTGCCAGGCTGCCACCTGGTCTTCTGTTAACATGTTGCGCATGTTCTCTAGGTTTTACTAGGTGGATGTTTTTGCCTCAGCTTCAAGCATAAAAAACCTTCAGGCTCTGTTCACACTTATGCGTTTTGAATCGGGGGCGGAATTGTCATGATTTCAAAAGGCACTGTTCAGTCAAATCGCACATCAGTGTTCAGGTGCCATTCATTTCAATGGCATCTAAAAACGCAGTGTGGTGCTGACGTAATTGTCACGCAAAGTTCAGAACTACTTTTGGGCGACACGCGATTTGTTGCTAGACAATTGCGGCAGAATCACAAGGCGTTTTTAGGTGCTATTGAAATGAAAAATGAATGTAGCCAGAAAACGCTGATGTACAATTTCACATTTTAACAGTACTTTTGAAATCGTGGCGATTCTGCCTACATTTCAAAACGTCTGTGTGTGAACAGAGCCTCAGGCTACTCTTTGAGCTTCAGGCAATCCCCAGTTCTGTTTTCTTGGGCTTGTTATGTTTTGTTTGCTATATTGCTCAAACCTTTTGGATTGCTTTGGATGTCGTGAAGGGGAGACTTCCTGTGTCTCTCAGTGAACTAGAAACAGTATTTTTGTACTTGCCAAATATTTTCTTGGAATCCATTGAGAGACACGTGTCCCTCTCTTCCATGTTTATGATCATGCTCTTGGTACTGATTTGCTTAAAAACATGTTGAGTGGTAGGTCTTTGGTTGCCTACATTTTTTTTTTTTTTTTTCCTTCTGTATGCAGCAGTATATAACACACAGGTTTAGACTTCCTATGTCCCTCAATGGACTCCTAAAAAAAATATTTTTTTTTTCAGCGAGTACAAGAATCCTCTTTTTTATGTATGTATAAAAGCTGTATGCAGGAGCCAAATAAAGAAAACCTAAGTAAAAAAATTTCTACTATTCCCAATGTTGGTGATGGTTTCTGACCATACTTGGATGCACCTCAGAGCACTCCGACACAGATTGCAGCCTAATTTTATTCTAATTTAGACTGAGTGGCACAGCAACATAAAGCACATAGAACACAGGGTTGTGGTAATGTGCAATTAACTGCTTGTTTTATTGTGAATAGTGTGAATTCAGCTCACAGAGATGGTGTTTGTTAAAAAAGTATTACATATTTTCAGATCCTCCCCTCCCTTTGCATATTTTCCTCCCTGTTCTATGCAAAGTTTTTGTTTAAAGTAGAAGTCCACCCTAACACTAAAATCCCTGCATCTACAGTCCTCCATGATCAGTATACATACCCTTTTTTTTTTTTTTTTTTTTTTTTTTTAAATCCAATCTGCCTTGATCCCACGCTGAGCTGTCAGCCGTGGCTTCACTGTGGAGGCGGGTGCAGAGGACACTGCCGACAGCAGAAGCCCCATAGTAAGTCAATGGGTGACGTCACTCCCCATTCATTTCACAGCCATTGTCGGCTGTGTCCTCTGCAGAGCTTTACAGGGCTAGATAAGTTAGTGTTAGAGCGTGGATGTCTGTAGATGCAGGGATTTTAGTGTTGGGCTGGACTTTAACTACACTCCTCATCTTTTCACCTTTCTTGCTCCCAACTACCCTTACCTCTCCATTTTATCTACCCTCCTTTTTCCCCAAGACCACCTCTGTGTACACTTTCACCAGGTTCTTTCCCCCTTTTTAACTTTCCTCCAATGTCCCCTGTTACTGCCCTCTCCCCAGTTTGTGATCACACCACTCTGCCCCACTGGTGTGTACCTCTGATGCCACTTACACTGGATCCCCCAATATCCTATCCAGTTCATCCCATAACAATATCCTACAGTTCATCCCATATTCTAATACGGTAGCTCCTTTTGACAACTAGAATCATGCTCCCATTCAAGCTTTCAATTGTTCAGTTACTATATCTAGTACACCCTTTTTAGATTTGTTGTCTCAATCTTGTGTGATATATCTTTAAGATATATTTCTTGCCACTCATTTTAATAGTCATCGCTTCTTAATTTTTTTCTTACATTTTCTTTAAAAGTTCTTGTAAAATAAATGATTGGTTTGATTCTTTATCTTAGGAAAACTGTGCATTGAGGTCACTGCACAGAGCAAGATTGTATGGATTTCAGAAACACTCTGCATTGGATGTGGTATCTGTATCAAGGTAACTTTAATTTGGCAGGGAATTCCATGTAATTTTCATAGCAAATTAGTTTAACCACTTCCCGCCCGGCCTATAGCAATATGACGGCCGGGCGGTGGTTGCGTTCTGACTGGGCGTCATGACGTCCAGCAGGATAACAGCCGCCACGCGCCCGTGGGGGCACGCATCGCAGCGATCGGTGGTGCGGTGTGTCAGTCTGACGGCTGATCATGATGTAAACAGGAAGAGCCGTTGATCGGCTTTTCCTCACTCGCGTCTGACAGATGCGAGTGGAGGAGAGCCGATTGGCTGCTCTCCTGACAGGGGGTCTGTGCTGATAAGCGCAGCCCCCCTCGGATCCCGCCCAGGACCACCAGGATGGCCATCCACACTGGACCACCAGGTATGCACCCCCTCTAGACCACCAGGGAAATGCAAATCTGTGCCAAGACAGCTGCCAATCAATGCCCAGGCAGCTGCCAATCAGTGCCCACTCACAATGCCTGCCAGTGCCACCAGTGATGTGTATCAGTGCCACGTATCAATGCCCACAGTGCCACCCACAAGTACCCATTTTTGCAGCCTATCAGTGCCCGCTCATTAGTGCCACCTCATCGGTGCCGCCTTATCAGTGCCCATCCGTGAAGGAGAAAACTTATTTTCAAAATTTTATAACCGAAACAAAACTTTTATTTTTTTCAAAATTTTCGTTTATTTTTTGCTAAACAAAAAAAAAACAAAAAACGCAGAGGTGATCAAATGCCACCAAAAGAAAGCTCTATTTGTGGGAACAAAATGATAAAAATTCTGTTTGAGTACAGTGTAGCATGACCGCGCAATTGTCATTTAAACAGAGCTGAAAGCTGAAAATTGGCTTGGTCAGCAAGGGGTGTAAGTGCTGGTATTGAAGTGGTTAAAGTGAATCTTTGTAGAACCAAAAGTCACAACCTATCATCAGCAGATAGCTGACACCATTAAAATGGTATTGAACCTAAAAACAAAAATGTATTCAATTGCACCTTACCAGTTTTAGATATGGTGGCTGCATTACAGGGGGTGCTTACAATGTTCAGCTTTTTATTTCGTTCTACATTCCAAAAGGAAAAAACTGGTGTACCTACTTATGATGTGTTAGCCAGAGTTTGGCTTCAATTTATTAGTCATATCTGTCTAAATCTGCTAGTCTAACATCACCCTGTCTCCAGAATGATAACGCTGTTGTACAAAGGTGTGTGATTTACTACTTCATCCAGAATGTAGACTACAAGGTGAAATAAAGGGAAAACCCTAAGCCCCCAGCACACCGGACGTTTTTAAAGTGGTAGTAAACTCCTGTGTGTGTGGGTTTTTTTTTTTTTTTTGTTTGCACCCTGCAAGGTAAAGCCACAATGTGCTAGTATGCATTGCATAATGGCACATTATGTGAAACTTACTTTAAAACAAAGCCCTCCAGCGCCATGCTGAGAAGGCTTCCATCTTCACCCGGGCTTCTGGGTTCACAGACTCCGGCTGTGTGAGTGGTCTGAGCCTCGATGATGCTCATGCACGTGTGAGCCATGGCTTACGGCACAGGACTCTGAAGGAACGGACCGAGTGGCTGTTCCTTCAGAGTGCATGTGCTGACGACATCACCAGCTGCATGTACAGTAAATATCTCCTAAACTGTGCACAATTAGGAGATATTTACAGTACCTATAGGTAAGCCTCCTTATAAGCTTACCTATAGGTAAGTCAGATGCGAATTTACTTCCACTTTAACCTGGCTGTCAGGGGAGTCTGGCTTTTTTTTTTTTTTTTTTTTTTTTTCTTCCTAACGCCCCTGCATGTTAGCCTATGTGTCCATGCAGACACAGGCTTTTAGAGAAAGAAACAAAAGCCACAGCCAGTAAATTAAAATATTCTAAATTATTCTGGACAATTAAATGAATTAACGCCCAAGGGCTTGACGCACCCGAATGTATTACACACCTTTACAAGTGTGAGGTGTTTTTTTTGCCAAAGCGCTGCTGCCAGGTGGAAAGGGAGTATAGGAGAGTTAGCAAAAAGTCCAGCCCTAAAAAGAAAACAAATGCAGCCACAATGTAAGGCTTGGAAAGCTGTAATATATATATTTTTTTTTTTTTACTTATTTTTATTCAAATTTTCCTTATAAGACACAAAGACATAAAGACATATACAAATTGGTTGTCTAGCTTGTACAGGTAATATCGCAAGTACATCAGGTAAAAAAAAAAAAAAAAAAAAAAATGAAAGGGAAAGAAAAAGAGAGGAATACATCCATGCAATACAATTTTAACATGTAAGTGAAAAGGGGATTTTTGGAATTTTTGGGCCGCCCCCCCACTGCCCATAACGGCCTATACCTATTAACTAGAAATTACATTTAATCGTCGATTCTTGGTATCGTAACTGAAGCTAGTCCAACATTAGTAAGCAATGTTCATTTCCTCCAGCCACCCACTCCAAACCTTATTAAATTTCAATTGGCAGCCTCTATTAAGATAGGTATCTTTATATAGTGGAAGATTATCGTTAACCAAACGTTTCCACTGAACATTTGTGGGGGGATAGGGCTTCTTCCATTGAAATGTTATGGTTTTCCTAGCGTAAAATAGAAGCAAACCAATCATCGTGCGTTTAGCTACAGCAGGAACTAATTTTTTTATAAGGCCCAACATACAAATCTCCATAGACAGTGGTAGATTAGTGGATGCAATTTTATTGATTAGGCCTAGTACCTCCCCCCAGAATTGTTGTATCTTTGGACAATGCCAAAAGATATGGGAAAAATCTCCGGGGGTGTAGCTACATCTCCAACACTTAGGGGAGTGGGCAGGATTTATCAAATGAAGTCTGTGGGGAGTGAAATACGCCCGGTGGACTATTTTAAATTGGACTAACTTGTCACGTATAGAGACTAGCGAACTAAAAGGGAAGTCCCAAACACCATCCCAATCTTCGCCACTCAAAGCTGGAATGTCACGCTGCCAACGGGACAAAAGGCCGTCCAACGGAGGCAAGGACTCATAGATTAAATGCTGATATATGTGAGATATAGGTTTTTTTTGTACAACCGGATCTAAGAGTAGTCTCCAGTTTAGACTGTATTAATATACAGGACGAACGTGGGAATTGGGCTTCGAAAGCATGCGAAAGTTGAAGATAACGGAACTGATAGTGCTGCGGAAGATTATACTGGGAGGAAAGCTGACAAAAAGAAAGCAGTGAGGTGCAAGACACCACTTGTGAGATTAATTTTATACCATATCTAGTCCATATCTGGGGGTCAATAGATTTGTAAAAATGTTGTTAATTTGGGGTTTAGCCATAGGGGTGTATTAGGGGAAATTCCCATCTGGCTGTGTTTTTCAATAGCCAAGCCCATTTTCCAGGCCCGTAAAGTAGTAAGCATAGACGGAGTTAATAAGTGTGGGGCACATGGGCCTCTGTAAATTAGGTATTGAAGAGATTCCCAGGAGCCTGCCACGGTGGCCTCCAAAGCGGAGGCCACATTGGTTTTATCAGGATTTAGCCACCAGACCACTATCACCAGCTGTGTCGCCAAAAAGTACTTATAGCAATCCGGAAAGGCCATACCACCCTGCGATAGTGGCCTCATTAATGTAGTTAACTTATATTTCGGTGGTAAGGAGCCCCAGAGAAACTCTGAAAAGCGTTGGTTTAGTTTAGTAAAGAAGGATTTAGGAATCCACTGCGGGGAATGGCGGAATAAATATATGAATTTGGGGATGACCTTCATTTTAAGCAAGTTGACCCTTCCCCATACCGATAGGGGGAGATTATTCCATGCCTTGAGTTTAGCTTTCATATCCCCCACTACCGGATCCAAGTTTAATTTAAGAAAATCTGAGGCTTGTGCAGAGACACAAACCCCAAGATATTTAAAGGAGTCAACCCACTTTAATGGGCTATCTGGAGAGGATGTCAATTTGGCTGCTTGATCTATTGGAAATAGAGTAGATTTTGGCCAGTTTACCCGGAGGCCCGTTACCATGGAGAAAGTGTTGAGGAGTGACAGAGCACCCTGAAGTGATGGACCCGCGTCCCCCAAAAATAAAACCATGTCGTCAGCATACAGGGCTACCCTCTCCTCCAGCATGCCTATCCTAAGCCCCTTAATATGAGGAGATGTACGGAGAGCCTCTGCAACTGGCTCTATAGCTAGAGCAAATAGAGCCGGAGAAAGAGGGCAGCCCTGTCTAGTTCCCCGAAACAGTTGAAATGGAGTTGAGAGTCTGGAGCCCAAACGAATCGATGAGATGGGACACCTATAGATCACCTGCAACCATGATATAAACCGTAGTGGAAAACCCATTCGACGTAGAGTCTCCCACAAAAAGGGCCACTCCACAGTGTCGAATGCCTTTTCTATATCTAGTAGGGCAATAGCTCTGGTACCGGAGTTATTGTGTTGGGCATGAATATTGGTAAAGAGTCTCCTAAGATTAACGTCGGTTGACCTTTTAGGCATAAATCCTGTTTGATCAGAGTCAATAACCGAAGGTAATAATGGATATAGACGGGTAGCCAGCAGTTTGGTTAAGATTTTCAGGTCATTATTCAATAGGGCTATTGGCCTATATGAGGCACATAGCTCTGGGTCCTTAAGGTCCTTATGGATCAAAGTAAGATAGGCCTGGTGCATTGAAAGGGGCAGATCACCCTTGGATAGGCAGAGGGTGTATAATTGGGCCAGGATGGGTGCCAAAAATGCTGCATGTGCCCTATAAAATTCTATAGGAAGACCATCCGGCCCTGGCGCCTTGCCCAAAGGGAAGGACCGTATAATTTTTAAAACCTCTAAGGCCGAAATAGGGCGTACCAACGATTCTCGTTCCTCATTCGACAGCCAGCCAAGTGCTAGTGGATCTAAAAGGTTTTGCAACATCTCTGGCTGAAAGTCGGGGGGAAGAGCAGAGGTATAAAGAGTTTGGTAAAAGGCTTTAAACATTTGTAAGATTTCTACCTGAGAGGTCACCTTATCCCCAGTTGAAGACCGCAGGCCCGAAACCACTGTGGATGGATATTCATGCTGTGCCAACATGGCCAGGAAACGACCATTCTTGTCCCCCTGTTCAAATAGTCGCTGTCTACCTTTATGCATATCCAATCTTGTAACTTCCGTTAAATGTAAATTTAGTGAACTGCGGGCGGCATTTAATGCGTCAAAATGAGCTGCTGTAGGATCTGTACTATAGATTAATGTTTGATCCTCTACCATCTGTTGTAACCTGTAAGTTTCCCGGCCCTGCTGTTTCTTGACACTAGCGATAATAGAGATATATTGCCCTCTTGTATAGGCCTTGAAGGTGTCCCAGACCGTCTGTGGGGTCGAGGAGCCTTCATTAAGTTCCCAAAACTCAACTAGTCTGGGTGGGATAGTGTCAGCCACCTCAGGGTGGGAAATCCACTGTGCCCCCAGCCTCCACAGGGCCGCATCTCGGCGTGCAGGCGAGCGAAGCTCGATTACCAGTGGGCTATGATCGGACAACCCACTGGGTAGGTATTTAGCCCCTATTACATCCGTCAACAGGATTGAATTAGAGAAGGCTAGGTCAATCCGTGAGGCAGTCCTATGTGAGGCCGAAAAGCATGAGAGTGCCCTAATAGCCGGGTGTTTCCATCTCCATATCTCCTGTAGCCCCATTGCCTGTGCCCATATAGATAGTTCAGAGCTATAGTTTTTTGATGGGACTGGTCTGTCCAAATCTGGGGAGATAGTAGAGTTCCCCCATCACCAGCAATTTCGCTGGATAAAAAGGAGCTGCTTTTTCCAAAACCTTATATAATAAATCATGTGTAAAAGGTGGAGGAATATAAACATTTATGATTATATATCGCTGAGACCAGTGTGAAAACACCACCATTGCAAACTTGCCCTGGGGGTCCGTGCACACGTCCTCAATAACACAGGGGAATTTCTTGTGTATTAGGATTGAGACCCCTCTAGCATAAGAGGAGTAAGTCGCATGGATGGCCCTCTGAATCCAGGGTTTTTTTAGAGTTAAAACCTTGCTGCCTGTGAGGTGGGTTTCCTGTAGGAGAATAAAATGTGGAGAGTGGGTTTTTAGATATCTCATCAACAGTGCCCGTTTAAATTTAGAATTAAGACCTCTCACATTCCATGAAAGGACCGAAAAGGTTTCAGCTAAGGAAGTGGCCATATAGGTTTAAGAAGCCATGGCCAAGTAAAATGACTAGGGGAACACCATTTGGGGTAACTCACAAGCAGCAAGATTTTTACAATATACCATGTACCAGCAATGTTAATTTTTAAGGCAATTTTTGAAACAAGCTTATACAAACCATGACAAAGACCAACATAAAACAACAAAAAAATATATATACCCAAGCACGAAGTGCTTATCCGACTAAGTCCCATCTCCTCTCAAAAAACAAAAAAAGGAGGAGGAGAGTTGGGATTAGTTTTCTCCCAAAAAAAAAAAAAAAAAAAAAACACACACGCAAGCTGCAACTGTATTGCAACTATATTGCAGATATACCCCTAAAAGGGGATATCGTACTACTACTTGTTCAGGCACCCTATAGCCGAACAAATATATAAAAAAGGAAAAAAGGAAAAACCTATCCAATACCTATCTAAAAAAAAAAAAAAAAGAAGAGAAAAAAGGAGACAAAAAAGGAAGCAACAGAGAGTAATTGAGGTGGGGTTGGGTTCTAATTATCTAACTCTTGGCTCTTAGTGTAAGAGATATAGTCCAAGTCCAAGTCCAAAGGGCTGAGCATTCCAACTCCAAATAAAGTACATTTATCTAAGCATTCATTAGGAGACCACAGAATAGCAAGAAAATTTTAGACACTATAGGGGTGCACTATAATGGACTATAGTAGTAAGGATGGTACAAAAAAAAAAACACATGCGTAATATATTACATTTTTTTGTTTCCGTGTTTATTTTAGCTTTAAGTATCGACACTTGCTCATGCTGAAGAATTGGTCCCGGCATAAGTACAGCACCACCCATCATTTCCCAATATAGACATGCTGCAAAACGCAAACAATAGAGGCTTCAAGTGGCACTGGAGATGCACTGATGCTGAAACAAGAAGCATGTACTGACATCCGACAGTGTGCTGACTTCTGCTTCATGTGAATTTGTGTTTCTGTTTTTTTACAGAAATGTCCCTTTGTAGCTTTGTCCATTGTTAACCTGCCAAGCAACCTGGAAAAGGAAACCACTCACCGATATTGTGCCAATGCCTTTAAGCTTCACAGGTAAGCAATGATAAATGTAACCCTATAATATAAGGAGCTGTGTCAACATGCCTTTGTTTGCTTCTCTTCCTATATGACTCTATGGGGATTCAAATGCAGCTCAAATGTACAACTTATTTTGAGTGAGCTCTCTGTTATATGGATGCCTAGAGCAGTGGCTGGGAAGTGAGTTCGCAGCGGTGCCCCCAGGGCAACCTGTATGCAACAAACATTAAAATATTTTGTTTTTCTGCTTATGATCATTTGATCTCTAGAGCTTTAATGCGGCTGTCTAACATGTCCATTTATTATTTCCACATCTTTTTATTTGAAAGGAATGGATTTGTAGATATATAAATGTGGAGTGCCTGTTGTGGCAAAAAACGATTTTGAATATGTAGGGCTGACAAGCCCATCAGTGTCCTGCAAATTATATATATGCATGTGTTAGGAAACCTCAGATACTCGACATTGCAGATCTTTTAGTGCAAGGTGTTTTTACAGTGTTTTTACATTTATGGATGCGGGAAAGTAACTCTCTCTCCAAACCTGATACAATTTTTATATTCCATTGTATACAATCTCACATCTCCTATTAACATCATCCAAATACTTGGTTAGTGACTGAGTAAAACCTTTGCTAGGATGTTTGAGGAGGTTAGGCCTCTAATTCTATGGGCTAAAATTAATTGTTTCATTTAAATGTTTTGTCTGCCCATACAAATATTCTACTGGTTACAAGCTTGTAGATTGTGTGTGGTGCCAATACCATTTTGTATTTGTTTTCTGTTACTTACAGATCAGTTAATTTTTTTTTTTATTTTTTTTTTTTTAATAGGTTGCCTACTCCCCGACCTGGTGAGGTGCTAGGATTGGTTGGCACTAATGGTATTGGGAAATCCACAGCTTTGAAAATTTTGGCTGGAAAACAAAAACCTAATCTTGGAAAGTATGATGTAAGTGCCTTTCAGGATTGTCTGTTTTTGTGTATTAGGAGAGAAAAATGGATTTGACTAAAATCTTGTTAGCCATATACTTTTTAAAGTGTCACATGTCATGTTGTCTACCCAGCATGCCTCAGTTTTTAGTGCACTAAGAGGTTGGCTCTGCTAAAGAAAGACTGAGCATTTTTTGCTAGTAGACTCCTCTGGACTTGGACACACAAGGCTAGTCTTGAATGTGGTCTTTGGGCACTAGGCTTTGCATTGTGGTGCTTTCCAGACCAGTACTGTCTAAGTCAGTGCGCTTTACAGGTCTTAAAGCCATGGCACAGCTCAAGTGTGACCCTGTCTCTGAAGTATTACTTTACGAGTATACCTAGAATGATAGGTAAAGTGCTCTGTAATTAAACCCTCTCCCTAAATTGTACAATCGAAACAAAAGCGATATGTATCCTAAAAATAACTCTGTGCAGTATAACAACTTCAGAAAACAAACAATTTGAGTCAGTGTAATAGAGCAGATATAGTTCTTGAAATCTATATCCCAAATGTGCAAATTATCCAAAATGTTGAAAACAGTCCCATACACCATCCAATCTTCATGTGACAAAAATCTTCATAAAGTGCAACAAATTTCTTCCACGTGATAAAAAAATTCACATTTTAACCCCCAATGAAAGTAGCACCAATGCGCCCACCACCAAAGCAAAAAAAAAAAAAAAATCTCCGCTAGAGGGCATCCTACCTCCACCCTAGGTAATGACCGCCCACCTGACATGTATCGCCTGGTGTGTTTTCTCAAAGGCCTTGGAACTACCACTATTTTATTCTTCAAGGTGTCTGTTTTCAGAAAATATATGTTTTGGAGGTTTCATGAAATCTTCAGGTCTAAAATTTACTTTTTGCTATAATATCCCCCACAATTTTTTTTTTTTTTTTTTTAAACGTCTTCCAGGGCAGCATCCGAGAGAGAGGCTCCTCCTCCCTAAAACAGGAAACACATTAGTCCACCATTATACATTTCACAGTCTTACCTGTGTGACTCAGTTGTTTGTGTTTCCTCTGG
Source organism: Aquarana catesbeiana (assembly GCF_042186555.1). Lineage (NCBI taxonomy): Eukaryota > Metazoa > Chordata > Amphibia > Anura > Ranidae > Aquarana > Aquarana catesbeiana. The sequence goes on from NC_133324.1 coordinate 728,582,533, forward strand.
ACCCACAGGACCTGCAAGAAACGTTTGTTATTTTTAAACCTGTCTCTGTGCTATCTGCAGGAGACCTCCTGCCAGCATCTCATTCAGCCCGGCGGACCTTGGGAGGGCGAGCAGGAGCAGCAATTCTGAGCAAAAAAAACAGGTTGCTCTGCCTGAGATTTCACCCCTAATAGAGGGGTCTGCAATCCTCCCCTCAGCTGACACAAATGCACCGGCATTTTTTTCCCCTATTCTACGCTGAGGGACATGCTGTTAAATCACTCCTTGTATCCAGGAGGATACTACAGCGGCATAGAGTGATATGGGTAAATAATCCGTTCACTTAGCGCCCGCCCGACTGCCTGCTCGGTTGCCTCTCGCTCCACCACGACGCAGTCTGCGGTAGCGCTTGTCTCCTCAGGGAGGGCCGGCGGGGTGTACCAAGATGGCGGCGCCACCTCCGGTCACATGGTTCCAGGCGGCGGCCATTTTCCCAGAGATTCCAAGGTGAAATTACAGAGCGGCATATGGGTAACATCACTTCCGGGCGTCGGCAATTTAAAAAAAAAAAAAAAAAAACACAGCAGGTGTCCCCCTCCCTAATGAAATTCAGGAAGGAGGTTATCAGCACAGTGTTATGAGCAGGTGTGTCCACCAACCTGCTCAGGATCAGCTGGGGGCGGGGCGGGAGCTCAAGCAGGAAGCTGTTTTAAAAAAGCCTCCTTTCAGAGGCTCTGGGTAGCTGACCATGTCGGACGCTTCTCCACCCTGCCCTGCAGATCCTGCAAGTCAGGACGTCTCCAAGGTAAGCCAGAATACTCCAGGGTCACTTCTGTCTGATACCTTACTGCAAAGTCTACGCACAAAGCGCAGTCTTTAGCCTCACTTCCTCACGGGGTCTCTATGCTTGATTTCAGGCAAGAACCCCAAAGGAGAAGAAAACGAAAAGCGGAAAAACGTGCATCGTGCAGCCATCGGTTTTCACCAGAATGGAAAAAACCATTATGCCAAAAATGCATAGATAAGATGGTGGCCAAAGAGTCGCAAGGTTACTTAAAAGATCTGCTCACCTCTTTCAAAAAAGAGATTAAAAGCACCAAGGCGCCTCTACGCTCAGCAATTGAGAAATTGGAAGCGCCAGCAAAAACTGATAAAACCAGTACCCCATCTACCAGTGGGACAAGCACCCCCTCAGACAATTGGGAACTGACAAAAAGGCAGGAACAGGAGGAGGAATCCGAACAATCCGAATCGGAGGACGGACTCTGCTCAGAATCAGAGGAGGAAGATCCGGACTCAGAAGGCAATTTATTTCCTTCAGAGGATACAGCCTGCTAAAGGCCATAGCCGACACACTGGGCATTAAAGAGACAAAAGCCGCAGGGCTCACACTACACGATACACAGACACAGAAAGCCCAAAACATTTCCGGTACACCAGACGCTCAAAGATATTGTCAAAAAGGAATGGGCAGACCCGGAGAAGAAACTCTTCATACCGGCAGCGGTCAAAGGCAGATATCTGTTTGCAGAAGCAGATACCAAAACCTGGGCTAAATGCCCCAAGGTAGATGCGTCTTTGGCAAAAGTTGCAAACAAATCGGATTTGGCTTTTGACGACGCAGGTACCTTAACCAACCCAATGGACAAGAAAATAGAAGCACTTCTAAAGAGAGCCTGGGAAGCAGGAGCAGCGAACCGAAACCCAGCTATAGCTTCCACTTGCACAGCCAGCCCGCACCTTACTGATATGGTTAACCCAGCTGCAGGAACTCCTGGAGAATGACACTCCTAGGCAAGAATTAATAAAAACCATCCCTACATTGACCAGAGCAGCAGCATTCCTAGCAGATGCTTCAGCCGAAACGGTCAGAATCTCATCAAGAGCCACAGCACTACTAAATTCAGCCCGTAGAGCTCTGTGGCTGAAATCTTGGGAAGGCGACATCGCTTCTAAAAACAGGTTGTGTGGTATTCCATTCACTGGAGACCTACTGTTCGGGTATGAACTTGAAACAGTACTGGACAGAACGGCAGCAAAGAATAAAGGGTTTCCCCAAACTAAAAAGAAACAAAGCAAGGCGCCCTTTCGGCAGTTCAAAAAATTTAACAAACCAGGGGCCAGGTACAGCGGGAAGAAGCATTGGGGACAACAAAATAAGAAAGGCAAGGAGGAATTCATCCTCAAGCCACCTACCCCAAAAAACAAAAAGCAATGACTACCATTAGGTAGGGGGCAGGCTCGCAGCCTTTTCACACCAATGGAAGGAAGGAAGTAACAAAAAACAAATTCATCGTACGCACGATAATGGATGGCTATGCGATAGAGTTCTCCAACCACCCCCCAGCCAAGTATACTGTAACCACGCTACCAAAAGAGAGCGAGCAAAGGCATTTTTGAAATCGCTAGAGAATCTCCTGGATCAAAATGTGATTCGCCATGTACCTCAAGAAGAGGAGCAAAGAGGGTTTTATTCACATATTTTCGCAAGGAAAAAAAACGTCAGGCAAACTGAGGCTCATATTGAACCTCAAACCACTCAACAGAAGCATAAAATACAAAAGATTCAGAATGGAGTCTATTTATTTGGTCAGAAACATCCTTCCTCGAGAGTCGTTCATGGCAACAATAGACCTGCAAGATGCCTACCTACATGTACCCATAAAAGAAGAGCATCAAAGATTCCTGAGATTTGCAATACAAGGGCCAGCTAACACTCTGCATCTGCAATATACAGCTCTCCCTTTCGGCATTTCTTTGGCACCCAGAATCTTCTCAGATTATGGCAGAAGCACTAAAGGGCCTAAGATAGCAAGGTATTGGCATCATACCATACCTACACGATCTACTCTTCTTTGCCGACTCAGCAGAGACCCTAGAGATCAACCTGCGCACAAGTATATCCTAGCTACAGGGCCTGGGGTGGATAGTAAATGCAGAGAAATCGCAGATGACCCCAAGCCAGAGATTGGTGTACGGGGTATGTATTGGACTCCAAACTAACGAAGATCTTCCTAACAGAGGAAAAAAGCAGGAAGTTAACGCAGGCGGTACCCTATCTAACAGAGATCAACGCCATCACAATCGGACAAGGATTGGCAGTTCTATGTTTAATGACGACGTCAATACCAGCCATCACATGGGCTCAAATTCACATGAGACCACTACAAAACTACATCCTGTCACTGTGGGATGGAAACCGCTCATCCCTAGACATATTCCTGTCCCGGACACGGTCAAACAAGCACTCCAATGTTGGCTCCATCCACTTCGATACATCGAGGGGCGCAAATGGACCCAATCCTTTCCTGTCAGGATCACCACCGACGCCAGCGCCCTAGGCTGGGGAGCACATATGGAGGATTGTTTCGCACAGGGAAAATGGAGTCCCAGACGGTCCCAAGCTTCCTCAAACTGGAGAGAGCTAAAAGCTGTGGAAGAGGCATTGAAAGAATTCAAACCAGCAATACAGGGGAGAGACGTAAGGATACTATCGGACAATGCCACAATGGTGGCATACCTAAACAGGCAGGGAGGGACAAAGTCCCAAAGCTTAATGAGGTTGACGGAAAGAATCCTACTATGGGCAGAACTAAACATAAGCTCTATATCGGGAATCCACCTGAAAGGAACGGACAATGCGCTGGCGGATTTTCTGAGCAGGAAGACCGTAAAACACACGGAGTGGTCACTGGACCAATCGGTCTTCACACAAATCACTCAAATGTGGGGGATACCCGAGGTAGATTTGTTCGGCTCCAAAGCAAACACAAAATCACCAACATTCTTCTCTCTAGATCCCACAGATGGGAACAGCGGAATAGATGCTTTCAGTCAAAATTGGAGATGGAAACTGTGTTATGCATTCCCTCCAATTGTGCTAATACCAAGAGTGATTCAAAAAATATCAGAGGGGACTACAGTGATACTGATAGCACCACACTGGCCCCAAAAGGCATGGTTCAGCCATTTACAGAACTTCAGCATCCAACGCCATCTAACATTGCCGGACCGGCCAGATCTTTTATCTCAGGGCCCAGTCAACCATCCGAACCACAGAATCCACAGAATCCTGAAACTCTCTGCCTGGTTACTGAAAGGTTGAGACTCCAGAGCAAGGGACTGTCAGACAGGGTGGTCAATACCATCTTAGACAGCAGGAAACCTGTAACTAGATCCATCTATGAAAAAGTGAGGAAAAAGTTTGTCTCCTGGAACAAAGATAATCCAATTTCCAGCAGGGGGATAATCTCAACGATTCTGGAATTCCTGCAAGACAGGGCAGATAAAAATATCTCCCTGGGCACACTAAAGGTACAAGTGGCAGCACTGTCATCATTCATGGACACCCGACTTGCAGAAGACCCACTGATTAAACGATTCCTGATGTCACTCAAGAGAGCCAGACCAGTTAAAATAAATAGAACGCCTACCTGGGACATGGCCACGGTACTCAGAGGGTTTCTCTCTCCTCCGTTCAAACCGATAGAAAACAGCTCAGACAAATACCTCACTCTAAAAACGGCACTTCTTGTGCCCTTAGTATCAGCCAGAAGAGTGAGCGAAATTCAAGCTCTGTCTATGATGGAACCATACTGTCTTATACATATAGACAAAATAACTCTCTCGCCAGACCCAGCCTTCCTACCCAAGGTCTCTTCAACGTTCCACAGAACACAAAGCATCATCATTCCCTCATTACCAAATAGTATGGATAGCAAAAAAAGAGACACTTACAACAAGCTAGATGTAAGAAAACTCGTGGCATACCTCGAAAGAACAAAGGACTGGCGAAAAACAACTTCTCTTTTTGTCCTGTATGCGGGGGTCAACAAGGGGAAGCAAGCTTCCAAAAATACCATCAGCAGATGGATAAGAATGGCCATACAGACGACCTACGAGGCACAAAATCTCATTCCTCCTGATGGGATCAGAGCACACACAACCAGAGCCTGGGCAACTTCGGTTGCAGAGAAAGCAGGGGCAACTCCGGAGCAGATCTGCAGGGCAGCGACATGGTCGAGCTTCAGTACCTTCTCAAGGCGCTATCGTATAGACCAGCTGTCTGACCAAGACCAGGCATTTAGTCGCAAGGTGCTCCAGTCTCTGTCCCCACCCTAATAAGTATTGCTTGATACATCCTCTCAGATACTGCCCTGGAAGACGATTCGAGAAAATAGTTAGGTACCTGGTAACTCTTCTAAGAAGTCTTCCAGGGCAGCACTAGTTCCCATCCTTGGAAGTTCAAATACGGGATACAAAAGTAGGGGGAGCTTTTTAAGCTAACTGTGATTTCCTTCGGTACTTTATTACAACTGAGGCACACAGGTAAGACAGTGAAATTTATAATGGTGGACTAATGTGTTTCCTGTTTTAGGGAGGAGGAGTCTATCTCTCGGATGCTGCCCTGGAAGACTTCTTAGAAAAAGAGTTACCAGGTGCCTAACTCTATTTTTTTTTTTAAAAACAAATTTCATCACTTTAGGCCAATATATATTCTTCATATTTTTGGTAAAAAGAAAAATCGCAATAAGCGTAAATTGATTGGTTTGCGCAAAAGTTATAGTGTCAATATCAAAAAACCTGGGCAATGTGGAATCAATTTATTTTATCCTCAGAGGGCATCGCCCTTAGAACTACTTGATGAGTTTAATTTACCAGTTACCATAATATGTGGAGTCGTCCTGAATCAACAAGAGCCCCCCCCCCCCACCTCACTCCTGTCTCATTTCCCTCCCTTTCCCCCTCTTTCTTTCTCTCCCACCCCCCTCCTTCCCATATGTATTGTCTAGATCTGTCTGATGCCCCCCCCCAGGCACTGAGGTTTGGCCTGGGTGGGATGGGAGGTGATTGGGGGTTGGTGGAGGGGAGAGGGGTGTGAGGATATTTTATGTTCACCCCTTACTGATAGAAATTATCCAATACATGCTAATAATTTTGAAATGGAGGTGTGCTCGGCTATGGCCTTTTTATACTAGTAATGGCGGTGATCTGCTATTTTTAGTGGAACTGCGACATTACGGCAGACAGATAAGACATTTTTGACACGTTTTTGGGACCATTGACATTCACTTAGTAGGAACAAACAATATGTCTCCTCTCCCCCTGACAGTACAGGGATTTATGTGTTTACACATACAAATCCCCGTCCTGGCTCTTATGCCATCGATCGCACCCGGCGGCCACGTGCAGCGGGCGTGTGTGTGCCCCCTGGCGGATCTTGAAGGGAACAACATACCCATATGGGGTTTCACCCAGCTGTGCCATTCTGCCGACTTATATCGGCGTGAGCCGGTCGGCAAGTAGTTAAGTGTGTGTGTGTGTGTGTGTGTGTGTGTGTGTGTGTGTAAATGCTGTTTGGGCAGAAGCATCGGGCGCTACCTCACTGTTCTGCACTGAGCACATTTTCCGCCAACATAGACTTGCAAAAAGGGGAAAGGTTTATGCACCGAGCGGACGTCATCTGGGTGGAGTGACCTTAGGTCCTGCCCCGTGCCTAGTTGCATAACCACTGCATGTAAGCAACATGTCTTCACTAAAACACAGTACAGGTGACCTCAGCCCATAATCCCCTAGTTATTTCATGGGAGTTCAGTATCCCTGATGCTTGTAATCTGGGATCCATATTGTTATAGGGACAAGAGAGTTGAGATGGATCGAACTAGGGGTGTGTCAACATCCCAGTTATTTGATAAAGAAGATGGGTGTTCCCCCTTACGGGACTTTAAAGGCCCTAGTGGTTGTAAGACCATCACCAATAATACATAGTAATAGAAAAATATATCATTTAATTTTTACAGAAGATAAGTCAATATTGGCAAAACCCTTGTTCGTAATCACAGAGGTCAGATGTTTCTTGTAGTTGGCCACCAGATTTTGACACATCTCGGGAGGGATTTTGTACCACTCCTCTTTGCAGATCCTCTCCAAATCACTAAGGTTTCGAGGCGGACGTTTGGTAACTCGAACCTTCAGCTCCCTCCACATATTTTCTATGGGATTAAGGTCTGGAGACTGGCTAGGCCACTCCAGGACCTTAATGTGCTTCTTCTTGAGCCACTCCTTTGTTGCCTTGGCTGTGTGATTTGCTTCATTGTCATGCTGGAATACCCATCCACGACCCATTTTCAATGCCCTGGCTGAGGAAAGGAGGTTCTCGCCCAAGATTTGATGGTACATGGCCCCGTCCATAGTCCCTTTTGATGCAGTGAAGTTGTCCTGTACCCTTAGCAGAAAAACACCCCCAAAGCATAATGTTCTTGGGGTAATAGGCAGCATTCCTCCTCTAAACACAGTGAGTTGATTTGATGCCAAAGAGCTTGATTTTGGTCCCGTTTGACCACAACACTTTCACCCAGTTCTCTGAATCATTCAGCTGTTCATTAGCAAACTTCAGAAGGGCCTGTATATGTGCTTTCTTGGGCAGGGGGACCTTGCCTGCAGTGCAGGATTTCAGTCCTTCACGATGTAGTATTACCAATTATTTTCTTGGTAACTATGGGTCCCAGCTGCCTTGAGATCATTGACCAGATTCTCCCGTGTAGTTGTGGGCTGATTCCTCACCGTTCTCATGATCATTGAAACTCTCACAAGGTGAGATCTTGCATCGAGCCCCAGACCGAGGGAGATTGACAGTTATTTTGTGTTTCTTCCATTTGCAAATAATTGCACCAACTGTTACTTTCTCACCAAACTGACTCTCTCACCAAACTGCTTAGCGATTGGTCTTGTAGGTCTACAATCTTGTCCCTAACATCCTTGGACAGCTCTTTGATCTTAGCCATAGTGGAGAGATTGGAATCTGCTTCTGTGGATATGTGTCTTTTATACAGGTAACAAGCTGAGATTATTGTGCTCCTAACCTCAGCTCATTACCTGTATAGAAGACACCTGGGAGACAGAAACCTTGCTGATAGGGGATCAAATACTCTCTCATTAAAATTGAAATAAAAATTTCAACTTTAAATTTTATAGCTTTTTGAAATGCGTTTTTCTGGATTTTTTTTGTTCTGTCTCACTGTTGAAATCTACCATTCAAATTATAGATTGAAAAGTTCTTTGTCAGTGGACAAACGTACAAAATCATCAGGGGATCAAATAAGTTTTTCCCCTCACTGTATATACTGGATTTTTTAATTTTATACTAGTAATGGCGGTGATCAGCGACTTGTAGAGGGATTGCGTGGACAATCTGACACTGGCACTTTTGACACTTTGTGGCAACTAGTGACATTAATAGAGTGATCAGTACTAAAAATATACACTGTCACTATACTAATGACACTGGCTGGGAAGGGGTTAAACATCTCATTCACAGAGTTCTGTGAATGAATCAACTACAAGTACCAACATCCTTGGCCAATGTCAGCTTGTAGTTCTCATTGAACTACCAAGGCTCTGAGTGCTCTGGTAGATCATTGTGTGAAACCTGTGTGAAAATCTGTACGATGTACTGGCAGACAGATTACAAAGACAGTCTGCAGGAGTCCGCTGATCGCTGGTGCAATGCTTTCCAGGCTCCCCTAAAAAAAAAAAAAAAAAAAAAAAGTACCTGCAAAAAAAGTGATTTTCCCTTAAAAAAAAAAAAAAAAAACTTATTCTTTAACGGAGAGGATATCGGAGTTGATTTGGCTGCTCAGCCTGCGCTTGTATTGAGCACCCAAGTGCTTCCATGTGCGAGGGTAAACTGAAAGGGTATTGCAAAGAGGGAAGACACATTAAGGAGTCAATGCTGCTCACCCCAATATGGACAAGAAAAATGGGAAAAGGTCCCCCGAGCGGGGTTTTTAGGCAGCTAGCTATAGATATGAGCAAGGCATTAAATAAAAAATTAAAATGCTTTATTGAAGGGTAATGAATGAATGTAACAACATAAAAATTTATAAACCTACTATTATAAATTTTTCTTTTTTCTTTAGCAAACTCATCCTCTGAAGAGACCCCAAAATTCATGGGTCGAAACGCGTCAGGATTGTTATGCAATAGCCTTATCATATGCTGTGTATAACCTATGTTTGCTATTATATGTATTTGGTATGGGTATTTTCCCACTGCAGCTCCCAACTTATATTTATATGTTGTTACATTCATTCATTACCCTTCAATAAAGCATTTTAATTTTTTATTTAATGCCTTGCTCATATCTATAGCTAGCTGCCTAAAAACCCCGCTCGGGGGACCTTTTCCCATTTAACTGAAAGGGTATTTTCCTCATTTGGGTCTGGTGCCTCATTTACTCGCTCAGCAGACACGCTTCTACTGAGCGTTGAGAGCCTGACACGCCTTTTTTTTTTTTTTTTCCTGACAAGCACCCAATCGGTGCTTGTCACACTTCAAGGTCTTACCCCCTCCCTGCTAGTCCCCGAGTGCGGTGCTGGAGACAGGCAGGGAGGTGAGTAGGAGATAAACCATGCAATGTTTAAAAAAAAAAAAAAAAAAAGGGGGCTTTATGGCGAAAAACTTTTTTTTTTTTTAAAAGCCCCAGACATTTCTGAAAAATCACCTCAGATTTAAATGGCTCTCAATCTGTTAGCTGTCAGTAATGTTAATCTGTCATGACAGAGTGGATTTCCTCTAGAGGGATTCCTCCACCACTGCAGTAGACCACTTTTTTACAGAGCCTCTGGAGCAAATGTCTGTAGTCTTGTGCTTTTTGCAACAGCAAGCATTTAAACGTGACTCGTTGGGACTAATAGTCTGTACAAATGTGCAGTGCATGCAATAGACCAAACAATTTCTCCAGCACTCAAAAGGACAGTCACCGGACTCAGACATGGGAAACCAACTTTACACTGCAAAAGAACAGACGGGGGGGGGGGGGGGGGTTGGTGCAAACGCCTAGTGCATTACCCAAGGTTTATTAACCCTTTTGCCGAAGTACAGACCTAACGGTGGGGGGGTATCACACACAATCTGATGGCTGCAGCTACCGGGATTGTGTGTGAAACTGACAGGCAGACTAGAGTATTCCTGCGGCTCCGCTGCCACACGAAAAACGCATGCGTCAGGGTGCCTATGCATGAAAACGTTGATTGCGATACACATGTTACATATTGCCACGCATGCCAGAGTGAAAGCAATAATTCTAACACAAGAACTCCTCCATGACACTAAACTGATACCTATAGGGGGCTTTTGAAGCGTCGCCTATAGAAAATATAGGGTACTGAAGTTTGACGCCATTTCACGGGCGCACAAAAATGTAAGGTTTGATATTTATTTACTTAGCACAACCTCGTTTTTTATGTTTTACCAAAAATTTGGGTAATTTTTTTGCGTTTGCTTGCCCTAAAATTGCAAATACTGCTATTTTATTCTCTAGGGTGTCCTGCTTTCAAAAAATTATTTTTGTGCGTTTTGTGTAATCTTCAAGCCTATAATTATTTTTTTAACTGGTTCCCGACCGGCGCACGCCAATGGACGTCAGCAGAATGGCACGGCTGGGCAAATGGGCGTACCTGTACGTCCCTTTAAATTTGCCACCATGCCATCGCATGCGCGCTGGCCGGGAGCTCTGTGAGTCGGGTCGCGGGTCCCGCGGATTCGATATCTGCGGGGATACCCGCGATCGTCTCACGGAGAAGAACGGGGAGATGCTAATGTAAACAAGCATCTCCCCGTTCTGCCTAGTGACAGTGTCACTGATCATAGCTCCCTGTGATCGGGAGCTATGATCAGTGATGTGTCACAGCTAGCCCATCCCCCCTACAGTTAGGACACATTTAACCCTACAGCGCCATCTAGTGTTAACCCCTTCGCTGCCAGTCACATTTACACAGTAATCAATGCAGTTTTAATCGCACTGATTGCTGTATAAATGTGAATGGTCCAAAAATCACGCCAAAATTGTCCGTGTCCGCCATAATGTTGCAGTCACGATAAAAATCAGTGATTGCCGCCATTACTAGTAAAAAAATAATAATAATAATGCCATAAAAACTATCCCCTATTTTGTAGAAGCTATAACTTTTTACCGCAAACCAATCAATAAACGCTTATTGCGATTTTTTTTTTTTTTTTTTTTTTTCCCCTCCAAAAATATGTAGAAGAATACGCATCGGGCTAAACAGAGGGGAAAAAAATGGGTTTTTTTAATATATTTTTGGGGGATCTTTATTATAGCAAAAAGCAAAAAATAATGCTTTTTTTTTTTTTTTTTTTCAAATACCACTAAAAGAAAACTCTATTTGTGGGGAAAAAAGACGTCAATTTTGTTTGGGAGCCACAGCTGCAGGTACTGCCTGTTGGGGAGAGAGAACGCAGCCCTCCATGAATACGGGTGCTTTGCTGGGTAGGGACGGGTTAGAAGATTCTTGCAGTGCTACTCTAAGACCCCAGTGACATTTTGGGGTGTTATTATGGATGGTTTTACTCCTTCTCGCTTTTTATTTTTTTCCTGTTGTCCCCTTTTATCAGTCCTGGGTTGAGGTATACCTTTTAAACCTGGCTACCTATGTTGGGGTGCCTCTCATTTACCCTAACCGTTTTCCAGTCTGTCTGGTTTGTTAAAAGAAAGACAACTCTGGAGTAAATAAATGGTCAGACGTATTTATTGCTTCGGTAAATATTTGGTATAATCGGATACATGTTATTTTAAATTGAAAGTGTACAGACCAGGTAGAGTTAAGGGTGCAGATTAGCATGTTTTATAGCAAACCATAAACTCTGGCATTTTACTAGTCCTGTCACCAATTACTCAAATTGTTCTTTTGCAAAGCAACACCAACTAAAGAATTTTCAGCATCTACACTCTGCATGTCCTGCTGCACACTATGGTTCTGTCTGCTGGTCACTATGATGCCCCTGCAGAGCTATAGTGACATAACCGTTGAAACCACAGTCTGCAGCAGGACATTCAGGTATCGAAAACACACCCTAAAATATATACTGGTAAAGATACTTTTGACAAGCGTGCTAAAGACCAAAGGTCAGTGTCGCCATCCAGTGATACTTGTACCTTTTTTCACTCTTCTTTCACAGTATGAATTTTTTAATAGTTTAGCGAGATCGCTTTTGAATTTAGGTTAAAAAATATTTTCAAAATTTGTGTATACTTCTTTTTTTTTTTTTTTTCTCTCAAAAAGGATCCCCCAGATTGGCAAGAAATACTGACTTATTTCAGGGGTTCAGAATTGCAAAACTATTTCACCAAAATTTTGGAGGATGATTTGAAGGCCATCATTAAGCCTCAGTATGTGGACCAAATTCCAAAAGCCGCAAAGGTGTGTATGCAGTGTTTTGTGCTGGAATCGTGAAATCTATAGGGAATATGATTGTAATACGCTTGCATGTCTTTGCCTTGGAAGGGGTAGACGTGCCTCTACAATAAGTTGCAAAGTAATAAAATATTTTTGCTATCTCAGGGACCTGTGGGGACCATTTTAGATCGAAAAGATGAAACAAAAACCCAAACTAGGGTTTGTGAACTGCTGGGTAAGTACTCTCTATGTTCCCTTACATACTGCTACATTACAATAAAATTAACACAAAGTGAGCTTAGTTTTCCCACGCGCCTCAGGAATCTAAAGCTGCCATAGCATTGTTGAATAAATGGGAGAGGACAAAACCGCCAGGAGAACAGTCAAGTGACCTGTCAGATGACTGGCTCTCCTACAGTTAGAGCTCTGCTAAACAGAGAGAATGCTGTGACATTGCACTGTGCGGCTGTGTTTTTGAATGTGCCATAAAATGCAGGCTGCAGTGTGCCCGAGCCCTGTGCAGTATAATGGAGGAGATGGAAACATCTGCCCTCCATTTACAAATGAGCCCCTTAGTGTTTAAGTTGTAGCATCATGTTTTAGCTTTTTGGGTGTCTTTAGCCATTGTCTTCCATGAGCTTTTCACTGTTCTTCGGTACAAAAGATTTTGGTGTTGGTGTAATCTTTATATCTTCTTCTTTGGCTTGGTATGTGTTTTTACTTTGTTGCTTTTTTCTGTATTTGCTTTTAAATATTGAATACAACAATTGACGTTTCAGATCTGACTCATCTGAGGGACAGAAATGTGGAAGACCTTTCTGGAGGGGAGCTTCAGCGGTTTGCATGTGCTGTTGTCTGTATTCAAAAAGCTGACATGTAAGAACACTTGTTTTTATTGGTAAATTAGAAGTAGTCTGTGTACACTTAACTGAATTGTAGTTCTGTCTCATTGCAGCTTCATGTTTGATGAACCATCCAGTTACTTGGATGTAAAGCAACGTCTTAAGGCTGCCATTACCATCCGATCTCTGATTAACCCTGACCGGTAAGGAAAACAAGTGGTCTGCTAATTTGAAACATAATCAGGACTCCCACCGTGTGACAATTTATTCTCAAAATCTGAGATTTCTCCTTTGAGTCCCTCAGAACAAGCATGTAGACTAGAATGTCACAACACCTCTTCATACTTGTTTTGGGTATGGATGCTATTGGATTAGCATTTTTAGCAGTCAGATACCCAGGCATATCCCTTCCCCTGGCACCTGCTGCTAACCTCACTGGCCCCACTTTCCCTTCTCTGCCTGCAGCTGCCGCATGTTTTGACGGTTGTGAGGTGCCGTCGGTGCGAGCTGGGGGAGGCTGGAGCAGGCATGGCTAGGAGACAGTTCAGCGGATCCAGATAGCAGGTGTGTTGAGAGGGTAGAGTCCCTCAGGGTATAAGTACAGCCATGTCCTGGGACCTGGAGGCTGTAATAAGAATACCTTCAAGGTACAGTGTGACAAAACAGGGCTAAGCTCTGCACACTCTGCTTTCAGCATATACAGAAATGTTACATCCAGCCCTGCTTCTGCAACTTCATGGAGCATGCTGGTACTTTTAATTCCTGCTAAAGTGAACACCGTATATGAGCATTAACCTATAAAATTAACACATAGGGGCTTATGGTGTTTGACCAAGCTGCTGTTAATGGCTGAGTACATAACCTAGGTTCTGTAAACTGTCACTCAAGAGAACTTTGATTTTCTTGATAGACAGCTCCCTGGAGGCTCCTGGGAGTATACAGGTTGTGTTCTGCTGTGCAAGTATGTTTCTCTATAAATAATGGACATTGTAGTGCTGGTTTTAGATTTTGTCTGGTCCTGGTATAGTACGATTATAACTGGCTTTGTAGTTTTTCCAGTAGTAGCCTAATTGGAGGTGAGACAACTGGAAAACACAAATGTTGAAAAGGTTGCATGTTTGTAATACATGTGTACCTGGGAGTAGTCGTATTAATTCACTGCATGTATATGCTCTGCTGCCTGCTTAGTAGTTGGCCACAGAGCCAAACTACCCTTCTATGTCAAGTCTACCTTCTAGAGTTACATATGGGACCTCAGATGCTAGTTTATTTACGGCAATAAACTACTTGAAGCTGTAGTAAACGGCAAAAAATAAAATCTCCCTGCAAATGTCATAATGCGCATGGCATATTAGCACATTATGAAAGACTTACCTTTAAAACTAATTCCTGCAGCGGCACGCTGTCACCATTGATGGGGCTTCTATCTTCACCCAATCTTCTTTCTGAATTTGCCCTTGCATGGGTGGGGGCGTCACCGCCACGCCATGGCTCTCTATGCACGGCACGCCATCCCCTGAGAGCGCAGTGCACGTTTAGGAAATATTTACTGTAACTACAGGTAAGCCTTCTTATAGGCTTACCTGTAGGTGTAAATAAAAAATGACTTTACTACCACTTCCAGGTATGGATTCCAGATATGGATATGTTGTATGTGGTTGCATTGGTCCAGCTCAAGCCACTGTAAATATGCATGTACTTTACCTGGCCGATGTTCCTGGAAGCTGTAAATAACTCAAGTAGATGCCGTTACTCCAGTGAACTCCACTTTCTTTTGGGTTCTGTGCTGAGCGGCTGTCCTGCTGGATTTAGATCACAGGAGTTTGGCCATTTGGCACCATTGAATGCAAAGTGTTCTCTGAATGAGGTGGAGAGGCAGGGAGTGACCTCATGCTCTTCTTTTCATCCAATCAGAAAATTACAAAATGCAAGTGTTTTAAAATGCAGCAGGGGCAGCTACTCAGTGCATGAGACCCAGAAGCAGTTGGAAATCACTGTAGTGGTGTCTGTCTACTGCAGTGATTTCCAGCCCCTAGGGGCATAGTCCAGTTATTGTATTATGCATAGTTATATTGGCCCAACTTGGACCAATGTAACTATATAGAAAATATCCATACCTAGAATTCCTTAATAACTACATTATATCTGCTTCACATCCTTAATATTACAGCTTCTGTTTAATTTCTAAAATGTGTATATCAGACTTAAAACTTTTTTTTTTTTTCCCCAGTTACATCATTGTTGTAGAGCACGACCTCAGTGTTTTGGACTATCTTTCTGACTTCATTTGCTGCTTGTATGGTGTTCCAAGTGCTTATGGCGTAGTCACTATGCCTTTCAGCGTCAGAGAAGGTAAGTCTTCCTTCGCTAACATTGTAATAGAGTATGCAATAAATCATGTTCTCATTCATTTTTGTAATGCCAATATGGGTTTGCGTATGTTTTAAACGTTTTTCTTTTCAGGTATCAACATTTTTCTGGATGGTTATGTTCCCACCGAAAACTTAAGATTTAGGGACACCTCACTGGTTTTTAAGGTGGCAGAAACTGCCAATGAAGAAGAAATAAAAAAGATGTGCATGTATAAGTACCCGTCAATGAGGAAGCTGATGGGCGATTTCCAGCTGAGGATTGTGGCTGGAGAGTTCACGGACTCTGAAATCATGGTCATGCTGGGAGAGAATGGTATGAGCAGATTTTGACTTTCTACACCTGATTTAGTAAACAATTAAGCCAGGTTGCTTAGTGTGCAGGCAGTCCCCGGGTTACGAACAAGATAAGTTCTGTAGGTTTGTTCTTAAGTTGAATTTGTATGCAAGTTGGAACAGGTACATTTTTTAGGTGTAACTGCAGCCAAAAAATTATTGGAGTTTTGATTAACAAAGGGAAGGGTTAACTAGCCATGCAGTGATTTAGGATTGCTAACAGGTCCACCAGAAGCTGGAAATAATTACTGTGGCATGCTGCCACCTACTGTGCCATACTGCCGCATGCGGTGAGCAGCAACGTGGGCACCGGTGGTTTCCAGGACCAGCATTGAGTCACGGTGTCTTTGTATATATGTTGGTTGTTTGTAACTTGGGGACTGCCTGTATATAAATTATTTTTTAGTGCATTATTATGCATCTCATGGCGTGTGTGGTTTTTTTTTTTTTTTTTTTTTTTTTTTTGTCCCATGTTTACTTTTTTTTTTTTTTTTTTTTTTTTTCATCTCATGAGATGTAGTCCACATGCAGGATCGCTGCATTTTCCTTATGTACGCTTTTGTACATCCTGGATAGTGTTTTACTCTACTTCGACTGACTGTGACTCCTGTATAAAGATGTGATCGTGTTTAGCCATCCCCCTCACCCCTTGACTGTTCACCAAATACCTTGTATCTTTCAATTGATTCAAAGAAATGATGGAATTCTGTGAATGCCCAGGGGAGATGAGCATTTACACAACGCTGTCGCTTCCTTGTCCGCTTTTATAGCTGCAACAGGCCAGAAGGTATAGCAATAGTTGTACGATCCAGCATGAATAAAAGTGTAAATATGAAAGATAAAGCATCGATCCTGCAAGGGGAATACCCTTCACGGGTGGTAACCCTTTTACACTTTTATTTAAATGTCAATAAAACATCTTTGCCTGAAGTTCTGCTTAATACTTTTGGCAACCAGTGGCATGGTAAGTATTTCAACACTGAGTAGATGTGTGCTTCCCATTTGACAGTCTTTAACAGAATTGTATCTGTTCATGGGGTATGTGCTGATGTGTGCAATTTCATATGTACTGTATACTTGTGACTAAGCTGTTGAATAGTCACAGTGAAGAGGCTGGCTATTGACATATTTTTTAGCTAGTGATTAATGTAATGGTGATCACAACACTGCTTTGTCAAAAAAAATTATTTGCTTTCATCCCTTACTATTATTGTGCCAGAGCTGGTTTCCACAGTAAAAGGTACAAATGCTGTGATACCATTCTCAAGGATGCTACTAGTGGCATAAGCAACCAATCCTCACAGAAGAAGCATAAGAGAGACTGGGAAGGTTCATCTGTCTCCAGCAATTAAAAATGTGCCTTTTCATTACACCACTATCACAAGATCCATGTCCAGATTCCTTAAGCTTGGCTCCAAATCCATTCGCAAGGTCTGGGTCTCAAGGTCTGCCAGACCCTCAGACAAACCTTCCTTTTCTTGAAGCTGTGCCCCCCCACACTGAGACCACTAGGGTGCGGGAAATTATTTGCAGGGACTGCAAGGTATAATTCTGCTTTCTGACCCCTCTTTGGTTTATCCCCAATTGTCCTTTGTCACTGCACATATTGATGTCCATTAAGCCCACTCAGGTCCTCAGGATTAACGTGCCATTTCCACTGAATTTCTGTTGTAGAATGGTTGCAGGGTTTTACTCCAACCTATTCAGTTCTCAGACCGAAAGGGGGTATCTGCTCTATCTTGGATCTTAATGAATGTCTTCATTCGGGTTTAGAAACTCCTCATGGAATCTACTAGGTCTGTGCCTCTCTTTTTACCGGGGAGGGAGACTTTCTGGCTTCCATAGATGACATGGAGGCCTACCTGCATGTAATAATTTAGTGCATTAGCCCTCCTTATGCTTTGCTGTGGGTCTCCTGCACTTTTCTGTGGCCCCCCATGCAGCCTCTCTTCTGCACCTTGGACAAATCTGTTGCACTGGTAAAGAATCCTGGGCACTTTATTGCAGGGAACTTGGTCTTTAGAGGAATTTCATCTCCTGATCAACATCCTGCAGTGTTAAGTGATTTTTGGAGGTCTCTGCAGCTTTGGATCATCCTGCTGTAGGGGAATTTGATCTGGATTCAGTAGCACAGCAGTGGCATACATTTCACACAGGGAGGAATGTGAAGTCCGGTGTTCCAGCTTTGTCTGTTTCCATCTCAGGTGTGTGGACATTTGGCAGCATTTGGACCCAGGGGAGTAGTTCATGCACCCAGGAGTGTTCTAAGACCTATGACACAGGTGGGGAACACCTAATGTTGATTTCCTGGCCTCCAGTTTCAACCGCTAGCTAGGTTTTTCTTTATATAGTTTGATCCTGTAGTGGAAGCAATGGTGGCTCAATACACCGTGATCTATGCCTTTCCTTTCTTGAAACTTTTTTTAATTTTCAGCCCAGGATCGAGATGAATAGCGTTTGGTGATCATCTGGATTCCAACTTTGTGAATGTGGTACTGTGACAGTATGACGCCTAGCAGATGCTTTATGTGCTATACCGTATCATCTGGATCTTCTGTCCCAAGTACTGATTTGCGATCATGCTTTCTTTAGCGTACATCACGGGACACAGAGCCACAGTAATAACTGTATGGGTTATATGGCACCTTTAGGTGATGGACACTGGCACACCCTAAACAGGAAGTTCAATTCCCCATATAACCCCTCCCCTTACCGGAGTACCTCAGTTTTTTCGCCAGTGTCTTAGGTGTTGGTCACGAGTAAAGATGTGCTGTGCTGAGCTCCGCTGGAATATTCCTTACTGGGGCAAGCCACGCAACCAGATCCATTCAAAGTGTCTTTTCCAGGCCGAATTGAATGGTACCCAGGCCTCGTGTCCGAGGAAACGAGGTTTTACCTGTAACGCTTCTCTTTTTAGAGAGCTTTTTAGAGACCCCGGGATCCAGTATTTGTTTTTTTCACCAATATTCCTGGCGGTGTGCTTTTTACAGGTCCAGGGCTGTGGATCTCCCCGATAAAAGGGGTCCCCAGTCCCTGAAGGTTTTCTAATGGAGCCCACCATGAGAGGTGAAGATTGGGTCTGTTACCACAGAAACCTGCAGCTGGATAAGGTAAGGGAGATTCTAAGAAATGTTTCTAATTCTTGTGGGCTTTCTCCTATAAAGTAAATGTTGCTATGCCTATAGTCACCACCGGGGGCTGTCAAGAGCACGTACCTGTTAATGCTTGTCAGTCTCGCCTCTGTTTCAAGCTGCATGCTTCCTCCTGGCCCTAGCTCCAGGTAAAGTTGTGGGAAAGGGGGTTTTCTTCTCCCAGGAATGTCCCCCCACCTGGATAGCTTCCTCCAGGCAGAGGGAGCATGGCGCTACACGGCAGTGTACTGCGCCGCTCCCGCCGCCATTACGGCGGTTCCCTTCGGTAGCTCTCCTTCTCTCTTCCTCCTTCATGCGGTCCGGTCTGGATCGGAGCCCGCTTTGCGCAGGGAAACAATCTAGTTTAAAATAGGTGGAGGGGGGCGCTGTGGGTGGTCTAAAGAAGGGGGCGGGGCTTAGCAGCGTTGGCGCGAATCGAGCGTCCACAACGCGGGCTGCATAGTTATAAAATGCACCTTTTTCAGGTGCATACAGCTAGGAGGGACACAGTGGACAGATGGCATGTAAGTGGGTGACACAGGCATTCCCAGGCACATTTTACTTTAAGCATCAGGCTGAGTTTAATAGCAGCGACAGTTGCCTGACTATTGCTCAGCAGTGGGTGCATTTGTTTTGTGGTACCTCTGCTTTTGTGCTCAGCACTATGACCAGAGGAGGTGGTTCAAATGCCACAAAGACCAGGGACACTAAGGGGTCGCCCTCAGGTCCTGAGGACCCTCCCTCTCCGACACCATCCCATTCTAAAAAGGCTGGTTAGATTGAGCCATCAGGGGCTGCAATTGCTTCCAACACTTCAGCCCCTGTCTATATAACTGAGCAGGTTTTCTCCTCAGCTATGAGTGGTTTAGAGGAAAGATTAGCGGCTTTAATTGCATCTTCACAAAGTGGAAGAAAATGCATTAGGTCCCCTTCTACCACCCAGGATCCTCAAACGGGGGAACTGTGGAAAGGGGGTAGATGAATCACCCTCAGGGGACCATGAACAGGCTGATGACTCCTCTTCCGAGGAATCAAGTGGGGAAGGATCTTCTTCAGCTTCACATGCTGAGAAGTTGCTGGTGCATTTTCTTACTGAAATGGTCCGTTCCACATTTTAAGCTACCCTTAATGGAGTTGGTTGAAGAGCCCACTTCCTGTTTGGGTTCACTCAAGCCTTGCGTGCCTTTCCTGTCCATTCATTACTAGAAAAGCTTATGTATTCTGAGTGGAATCACCCAGATAAGCACTTTTTCCCTCCCAAAAAGTTTCCAAAAATGTACTAAGGGGGAGTATACCGACAATTGATGCTGCTATATCCTCTGTGAATAAAAGTTAAATTTGTTCGGTAGACAATGCTTAGGGAACAAACTGATAAATTGGGATTCAAAAAAAAAATAAATTAAAAAAAAAAAATATATATATATATATATATATATATATATATATATATATATATATATATATATATATATATATATATATATATATATATATTTTTTTGAATATATAAAATATAATATAATTTTTTCCCCTGGCAGGTTCAGTGGCTCAACCTGCAGTGGCGGCAATTGGGATATGTCAGTCCTTGAGAGACCAGTTGAAACAGGTACTCAAGGTGGTCCCTGAACAGCAGGCCCAGGAATTAGCTGAGCTGCCAGCGGCTTTGTGCTTTGCAATTGACGCAATTAGAGATTCTATTCTTCAAACCTCTCGCCTTGCGTTTGGGTTGGTGCATATGTCTAGAATCTTATGGTTGAAAAGTTGGTCAGCTGAAGCGCCATGCAGAACGCTAAAGCCTCTTTATGAAGGGGCGCCCCCAGTCGCTCGAGTGGGGTGGAGGACTTCTGCAGTTCTCAAAGGTCTGGCAGGAACAATTTCAGGACAGCTGGGTTGTCTCCACAAAAGCTCTAGGTTACAAACTAGTGTTCCGAGAATTCCCGTCTCCTCGTTTCCACAAGTCAAATGTCCCCAAAGATCCAGAGAAAAAAGTCTCTTTCTAGCGTTAGACCGACTTTTGACACAAAAAGTGATCATGATGGTCCCCCTGGAAGAGTGGGGGGTCAGGATTTTATTCGAACCTTTTTCATGTTACCAAAACCAGAGACTGCTGCAAAACAGTATCCTATTGGCCTGGAACAAAAAGATTCGGGCACTAGATTTTCCAATGCGTTTGTTGCCAAAGGTGCGCCATAGCCTCAGTTGGTGGAGGATATCTGAGAATCTGCAGAAGGGGAAATCCTCACTGGTTACCTGGAAGGTGGTAACAACAGATGCAAGCCTTTCAGGTTGGGGAGCAGTCCTGGAAGAAGCGTCTGTCCAAGGGAAATGGTCCAGAACCGAAAGGACCTCGCCCATCAACATTCTAGAGATTCGGGCAGCGCGTTTAGCCCTAAGGGCATGGATGTTCAGGTTGCAGAATTCTCCTGTCAGGATTCAATCCGACAATGCCACAGCAGTGGCTTATATCAATCGCCAAGGGGGCACCAGAAGTCGGGCAGCCCAGGCAGAGGTAAATCATATCCTAACCTGGGCAGAAGAATATGTACCGTGCATTTCGGCAAACTTCATTCTAGGGATAGAGAACTGGCAGGGAGACTACTTAAGTTACCAGCAGTTGTTCCCGGGGGAGTGGTCCCCTTACCCCGACATCTTCTGCTGGCTATATTCCAAAGATGGGGGATCCCGGATGTAGATCTGTTTGCATCCAGGTTCAACAACAAAGTCGACAACTTTGTGTCAAGAACAAGGGATCCACTCGCATGCGGAACAGATGCGTTGGTGACCCCGTGGGATCAGTTCTCACTGATTTATGCATTCCCTCCTATTCTGCTGCTGCCTCGACTTCTTTGCAGGATCATGCGAGAAAGGAAGTTGGTAGTTCTTGTGGCCCAGAAGATCTTGGTATGCAGAAATAGTAAAGATGGCGGTAGGGGACCCATGGACCCTACCACCATGTCCAGATCTACTATCGCAGGGACCAGTGTTCTATCCTACTTTACAAACGCTAAATTTAACGGTTTGGCTATTGAAACCCACATTCTAAAGAATCGTGGGCTTTCAGGCTCAGTGATACTTACCTTGATTAATGCAAGGAAGCCAGCTTCCAGAGTCATTTATTATAGTCTGGAAGGCATATGTTTCTTGGTGTGAATCCCAGGGGTTTGCATCCTAGGAAGTATGTCATAAGTAGAATTCTTGCCTTTCTGCAAATGGGGCTAGAGATGAAGCTGGCCTTGAGTATTATCAAGGGCCAGGTCTCTGCCTTATCAGTATTGTTTCAACGTCCACTGGCTTCACATTCTTTGATCCAAAGCTTTATACAGGGGGTAACGCGGCTAAATCCACCGGTTATAGCACCCCTGAACCCTTGGGACTTGAATTTTAATTCTGTCGGCATTACAGAAACAGCCTTTTGAGCCGATACGACATATTCCTTTGGTCCTTTTGACAAGGAAGCTAGTTTTTCTGGTAGCCATTTCTTCTGCAAGAAAGGGTATCAGAGCTGGCGACTCTTTTTTGTAAAGAACCATATTTAATCGTTCACAATGATAGAGTGGTATTGCGCCCTCATCCTAGCTTTCTGCCAAAGGTGGTTTCAGGTTTTCACCTAAACCAGGATATTGTTTTACCTTCTTTTTTCCAGAACCTTGTTCTAAGGAAGAAAAAGTAACTACACTCTTTGGATGTAGTGAGAGCAGTCGAGATCTATTTGAAGGCGACTGCTCAGATTATGAATACAGATGTTTTGTTCGTGTTGCCTGAAGGTCCTAGGAAAGGACTGGCAGCATCAAAATCCACGATTGCCAAATGGATTCGGCAGGTAATTTATTCAAGCTTATGGCTTGAAGAGGAAGGTTCCACCTTTCCAGGTTAAAGCGCATACCACCAGGGCTGTTAGTGATTCGTGGGCAGTGCATCACCAAGCCTCCATGACTCAAATCTGCAAGGGCGCAATCTGGTCTTCGGCCCTTACTTTCACCATATTCTATCAGGTGGATGTAAGAAGGCATGAGGATATTGCAAAAAATGTGGGAAAGGTCAATAGGTAGCCCCAGGAAACAATCAAAAGGAGATAAACCACGGTCTAATTAAAGTCTAATTAATAGAAGCTTTATTGGTGAAATACAAAAATCCAATCACTTGGATTGGGGGGGGGGGGTTATTTTTTATTTCTCACACTTTAACCACTGATCTAAAGGGCACTTTCACGCCCTTCCTGCCCAGGCCATTCTTCAGCTTTCAGAGCTGTCACACTTTGAATGACAAATGCACGGTCATGTAACACTGTAACCATGTGAAATTTTTATAATTTTCTTCACACAAAATAGAGCTTTCTTTCGGTGGTATTAAATCACTGCTGGGATTTTTATTTTTTTCCTATATGAAAAAAACAAAACAAAAACGTTGAATGAAAAAAATTTTTTTCTTAGTTTCTGTCAGTAAATTTGGTAAATAAGTAATTTTTCTCCACTGGTGTGCGCTGATGAGGCGGCACTGATGGCCACTGATTAGGTGGCACTGATGAGGAAGCACTAATATTCTGCACTGGTGGGTGGCACTGATAGGTGGCACCAGTGTGCACTGATGGGCCCTGATAGCCGGAACTTAATGGGCATTACTGATAGGTGACACTGAAAGCCAGCACTGACTGGCATCACTAATGGGCACTGATATCCTGGCTGTGGTGGGCATTGATTGCTGGCACTGGTTAGCATGGGTTTGCTGGCACTCTAATGTAATCAGGGCACTAATCATCAGTGCCCTGATTAGATCTCTCACTGTCCCCTGCGAGGAAATGCTGCTGATTGGCTCTCCTCGCCACACTGTGTGAGGCGAGGAGAACCGATTACCGGCACTTCCTTGTTTACATGTGACCAGCTGTGATTGGACACAGGATCACACGATTAAAGAGCCGCGTCGGTGGCACTTTACAGAGATCGGGGTCGTGACATGTCCTAGCAACATGGCACGTTCGCTGCGCTCCTCCGCGGGCACACAGGAGCGGCCGTTCGGGTGAGACGTCCACCCAGAACAAGAGCCGCACCGTCCCGCCGTCATTTGAAGGTGGGCAGGCGGCAAGTGGTTAAAAATTTGCTAGTGCTCAGAACCCATGATATGTAAAGAGTATTAGTCGGTCTGCATTGATAAACTGGAGCAGTCCAGCCCATATCTTTCCTGTAAAGGGACGGGGGAAAAAAATGCATGTTTTCTGCAA
The DNA here is from genome assembly GCF_042186555.1 of Aquarana catesbeiana. Classification (NCBI taxonomy): domain Eukaryota; kingdom Metazoa; phylum Chordata; class Amphibia; order Anura; family Ranidae; genus Aquarana; species Aquarana catesbeiana. The sequence continues at coordinate 728,606,602 of NC_133324.1, forward strand.
TGCAAACATGCTTTATTGTAAACATACAAAACAGTACATACAAATTTCCAGCGACAAAGTTTGGCGCATGTGCATATGACCTTTTTTTTTTCTTTTTTCTTTTCATTTTTTAGAGGTCTCATTTTAGAATAGTAATAGTCTTCTTTTTTTTTTTTTTTTTTTATTTATTTCTAAACAGGAACTGGCAAAACTACCTTTATTCGAATGCTTGCTGGTAGGCTGAAACCAGATGAAGGAGGTAATATCAAAGTTTCCTTTCATACTGTATTTAAAGTGCTCATAAGCTGGAAAGAGTTTTTGGCATATATAGGTATGCTTCATCCCCTGCCTCTCAGCTTAGATTGGTAAAAGAACAGAGAGCTCCTGGTCTTACTGCCATAAGTAAAGTACTCCTGCCCTGTTTAGACTTCTGAGTTCAGGGCTGTACATGTTACATGCTTTGCTGGTATTTTTCCATATGCACGAAGAGAAAATGATTGTCAAAGTTTTTCTCTTTTTACAAGTATATATAAAAAATTGCAAATTTAAATCTGTGTTGTAGCAATACACACCAAACTGAGCATGTGCAGAGTGTAACCCATGTACTATCAGCAGATGGGTTGGGGACAGTAAAGGAAGGGGAGGATCAGAGAAGACAGAATCAAACAGCCTTTTTATACAATGCGGCAGATTAACCCTTTAGGTTTCACAATGAGTATAACAAGCATGCTTTACTGCATATAGACTGATTTTACTGTTGTGGGTTTAGTAACACTTTAAGTTTACTGATGAGCATTAGGGCAAGAGAATGCTAAGTAATACCAGCTGTAGTTTATATTGATGTAAAAATGGCTTGACAGATTATATGAATTGAATGTGCTTTCATGTATTTTCATTACAGGTGACGTACCATTCCTTAATGTGAGCTACAAACCACAGAAAATCAGTCCTAAGTCAGTAGTACGTATACACCTAAAATGGGTCACTTTGTATATGGGCAATACGTTTCCTGTAGTGTATTATTATTATTATGATTTGATGCATTCAGAAACTTCCAATAACCTAGTATGATAGATTGTAAATTTGCATATAATAAAGTCAAAATGGTAACCTGCCCTAGTAATACAGTTTCATCTGGCCTTATGTGAGCTCCAACCAGAACCTTTCCCCACTCATACCCAGCCACTGGAACTCTGCCGGTCGTACTCCACCAATGCATGCTGAATAAAAAGGCAGTCATTTTCTATTCTTTAATTTGCCGCAGGTCACATAATATAAAGCTTGAGGTCCACTTTAAGGTGGAAGCATAGGCATAGACTGCAAAATATAGTGATGATTTAATATTGGTCTCTTTCCTGCTATGATTACAGTAAAGCCCAGTTTGATTGTTTCTATGAATTACTAATCTTTACACAAAATAAGATCGAAAGTGGTATAGAAAAAACACAAATTGGTCAGTGCATGTTCTTATACTAATATTTTGTTACAAACAGGGAAGTGTCCGCCAACTGCTACATGAGAAGATTAGAGATGCCTACACCCATCCTCAGTTTGTAACCGATGTGATGAAACCAATGCAAATTGAAAATATTATTGATCAAGAGGTATTCTACTTTCATCCTTAAAATTGAAACAAATTGCCTTACACAGAGTAAAACTGTAATATATATAGATTTTTTTTTTTTTTTTTTTTTTTTTTATATGACGTGGATAAAAACAATAGTGAGAATAGGAAACGGTGTGCAAAATCCGCAGTTTGCCTTTTCAGGCACCACTTGCTCTAGGAACATTAATCTGTAATTCTGTAGTGAACTAGCAGTGCACATGTGTGTGCACTACTAGCTATCTAACTAAACTGTCATTCATAGATGCATGTCTTAGATCAGGGGCCCTTTTTATACTGATCAGTTTATGATGTACTTTTGGTGCTTAACAATAAGAACAAAAATGCATGAAAAATTATATCCCTGTATATTGAACTCCTTTACACCAATGAGCTATGGGTGCGGTGCATTTTTAAAAGTCCTACATGCTTCATTTTTGGTGCAACAAAGACGCACCTTGATATTGAATGGAAAATAATAATTCACCTGCAGTGCATTTTTGGTGCGTTTTAAAGTCACATGTCCAAGGTTCAAAGGGATATGCTGGAATTGGGAATCCGGAAAATGTGGCAAAAATGCATTGAAAGCGCATCAAAAACGCGATATGGGTTTTTGCTTGCCCCAGTGTAAAAGGGCCCGAACTATTGAAAAGCAATTAGCGAGGTTCCTGGAAAGAATCTCAACATTTTGTTTTGGGTATCTAATTTTTTAACAGATTTTCCCGCTTAATGACCAGGCTATTCTTTGCGATGCGATACTGCGTCACTTTAACTGACAATTGTGCGAGGAAAAAAAAACGTTTACTTTTTGCTATAATATCCAAAAAAAATAGAAGAAAAAAATTTTTTCATCAGTTTAGGCCGATATATATTCTACATATTTTTGGTAAAAAAATTGCAATATGCGTATAGTGATTGATTGGTTTGGGCAAAAGTTATAGTGTCTGCAAATTAGGGGATATATTTATGACATTTTTTATTTATTTCTTTTTTTTTTTTGGTACTAGTAATGGCAGCGATCTGCGATTTTTGGCGGGACTGCAGCGGACAGATTGGACAATTTTGACTTTTTTTGGGGACCATTGACACTTGTACAGCGATCCGTTCTATAAAAATGCACGGATTACTGTGTAACTGTCGCTGGTAGGGAATGGGTTAACACCAAGGGCAATCAAGGGGTTAAATGTGTTCCCTCATGTGTGTTTCTAACTGGGGGGGTGTGGGGGTGCGACTGACTGAGGAGGAGACAGATCGCTGTTTCCTATTTAGTAGGAACAGCAGATCTCTCTCCTCTCCTGTCAGAACGGGGATCTGTGTGTTTTACATACACAGATCCCCGTTCTGGCTCTCGTGCCCGCGGGTGGCCGGTGGACATCGCGGCCACGCGCAGAAGGTCACCCGCTGTGCAGCGCCTGCCTATCGCCCTTAAAGGTGCCGATGTACACCTACAGCGGTTCGCGGGATCATGTCGACCTGCCGCAATATAATGGCGACTGGTCAGCAAGTGGTTAAATAACCTCCAGTCATGGAGGGATTAATGTATGTTTGATATAGTTTATACCCCAAATATTGAACATTCTTTGAGAGTTGTTTGATTATGCTTAACAGGTGCAGACATTGTCTGGAGGTGAGTTGCAACGTGTGGCTTTGGCACTGTGTTTGGGTAAACCTGCCGATGTGTACCTAATTGATGAGCCTTCAGCATATTTGGATTCTGAACAACGTCTCATGGCCGCCAGAGTCATCAAACGGTAGTGTGCTTTTTTTGTTTGTTTTTTGTTTTTTTTTGCATCTTCATGTATTGAGGAAATATGTTCTTCAAACTTTAAACTAATGGCTTTTCTCATTGTAGATTCATTCTTCATGCCAAAAAGACAGCATTTATTGTGGAGCACGATTTTATTATGGCCACTTATCTTGCTGACCGTGTTATCGTCTTTGATGGCATCCCATCTAGGGATACAGTTGCAAACAGGTATCCTTTTTATACCTCTATGAAAATGTGCAAATGAGCCAAACACCAGAAAAAAATTACAAAGAACCTGTACCCAATGTTATGCTGTGAGGAATCAAACAGTACAATTAAAAAAGCCTCACTGAAAGGCAGAATTTACTTTATTTAAAAATAGAATCACACCTTTTTTTATTTTTTCCCTCATTTCTTTTCTCTTGTTTTTGCCCTGTAACACCCCATGTTATGATTTGTGATTTCTATAACCTTGGAAATGCCTTCTCAGTTATTAGAACAGTGTGTGTATGACTTGCAAATCAGTTTGTGACTTTAATTGGGTTTTATATGTAGGATGTTTCTGTGATATAAATAAATGATTCCTGTTTCACATCTGGCCAGGAAAGGTTTTGGACTGCTATTACCAGATCAGTGATTCCATTTTGGATTTGGGGAGGAAATTCTTAATTTAAAGTGGATGTAAACCCGAAAAAATTTTATTTTTTTTTTTTTTTTATATATCATACTGTAGAGTATAAGATTTCCTATCATTTGAGCCCAGTCTTGCCACACAGAGTTAATCCATCTCTGAGCAATCCCCTTTTATTGTTCAGTGAGACAATTCTTGACAAAATGAGAAAAAACTTTGTCAAATCCTCCCCCTTGCTGTGAGTGACAGGTTATTTGCATCTCGTGCTTCAGCCTAAGAGACATGCAGTATTTTTAAATTCCCTCCCCCACTGCTTTCTTCAGCAGCTCTGCAAGGATTGGCTGTTCCACACCTCACCATGATTTGGCATGCTGAAATCATGTGGTTACTTTCCTGTCTTTTCACTGGATGTTAGAGATCATAGCAGAAGTTCAGTGAAAGAAATATACACAAGAGAAAATGCATATTGACAAGGGGAGTGTAGAGGTGGGCGGGGAGTCTACTGACATCACGACTCCACCCTCCGAGCTCCAGGCAACAGACCCGCCCACAGAATGTGCAGTTTTTCGGGTCTCATAACAGACAGAGGGGAGACATTTGACAGGTAAAGATACATGCAGGAGGCATGTATATCCTTATAGATAACCCCTATGGCAGTAGTTTAGAAAGGATGACATTGGGTTTACATCCACTTTAATCTTTTTTACATCAACATTCAAAATCTGCTTTTCCTGTAGCTTCATATCATTTGGAGAATTTTCTTAAGTTCTGTTTTGAGAATAAAGTGTACTTAAAGACAAAATTAAAAAATTGTAAAACCTTGCATTTTAAATGCATCCAGGGAAGATGCATCCTAAATTTAGCTGGTTACTGACATTAAGATAGTTCCATTGTACAGTGCATGTGGAAAGTATTCACAGCACTTAACATTTTCCACATTTTGTTATGTTACAGCCTTATTCCAAAATGGATTAAATTCATTATTTTTTTTTTCATACATCATGGGACACAGAGTTAAGCTAATATTCATTACCTACTGGGGGTTATACTTCATCTCCAGGTGAATGGACGCTGGTAGACCAAAGGTGTTTAGACAGGAAGTGATCCCCCTATATAACCCCTCCCATACAGGAAGTACTTCAGTTTTTTACCAGTGTCTGTAAGGTGGATGGCACGGTTGTTTGAGCTCTCTGAGCTCCAGGTCTCTAGTCCCACAAACGGTTCTTAAATGAATCGGGATTGACCGATCAGACACAAGCTCTATATGCTTAGATAAATGGTACCTGAGCCTTGCAAAGAATACTTAAGATCCTACGAGGTTTTGCCTGTAATGCGACCTCCGGACGTGGGACCCTGGACACCGCAGCGCTAAGGCATGCCTGCAGGGTGCTGTACAGGTCCAAGGGAGTGGACCCTAAACATGAATAGGGTACCTAGTTCTTGAACGTCCTCAAGTGATAGGAACCTGCCGTGATGGGTGAAGATTGGGCTCAGTTTCTAAGCTGCCCTGCGCTTGAACGGGTAAGTAAAACCCCTTTATTTACTATTATGGGGTGTCCCAGTGTTTGTAACAATCTCAAGCTAGCTAGAGGCTGGACACCTGTGTGTAGTGACCATATGTGGGAGTTTTGAGTTAGCTGAGGGTGTTTGCAAAGTGTGTTTTTTTTTTTTTTTTTCTTGTGTCTGGCTGTTTTTTACCTGTATGATGGCACGCCATGTCGCCTTGGTTCGCCATGGCGCACATGCATTTGCATGAGCGCTGCTGTGCTCAGCAGTTTGGCGGCCATGGCGCATGCGGTGGAGACGCACATGCGCAGTAACCTTTATCTGGGCGCACAAAGATTTGCGTCATACGCGAATACAGCCGGGCCCGGTTCGCGCGCTTGCATGCACAGGACGTTCCGGCGCACAGCCAGCTTATTTAAGCTGTGTATGCCAAGCATGCGATGCTTCCAGAAGACAGCTGTGGGACACATAGCAGGCTCTGAATTAGGCATTTGCAGCAGTTCATTTCTCCTTACCCGGTCATGTGAGTCACCGGGTGTTGCTTGGCAGGCTAAAAGTGCTTAGCAGGATTGTTGCATAGGGGCTTGGTGAGCCCTTTTTAAAGGGTTCCCCTTCCAAGGTGTGTTAATAATACAATCAGGTACTCCTTTTTTTTTTAATTTTTTTTTTTTTTTTTATTGTACATCACGGGACACAGAGCCACAGTAGTAACTATATGGGTTATATAGGCCACTTTTAAGTGATGGACACTGGCACACCCTAGATGGGAAGTTTACTCCCTATTTAACCCCTCCCCTTACCGGGAGTACCTCAGTTTTTTTGCCAGTGTCTAAGGTGTTGGTCACGAGTAAAGATGTGCTGTGCTGAGCTCCACTGGAGTATTCCTTGCTGGGGCAAGCCATGCAGCTGGATCCATTCAAAGTGTCGTTTCAGGCCGAATTGAATGGTACCCGGGCCTCGTGCCGGAAGAAATGAGGTTTAGCCTGTAACGCTTCTCTTTTTAGAGGACTGGTCCCTGGGATCCAGTGCTTTGTTTTTTTTTCAGCCATATTTCCTGGCGGGTTGCTATACGGGTCCAAGGGTGTGGAACCCCCGATAAAAAGGGGCCCCGGTCCTTGAAGGTTTTTTAACGGAGCCCGTCGTGATGGGTGACAATTGGGTCTGTTGGTTTACCACAGAATCCTGTGGCGGATAAGGTAAGTGGAGATTCCTAAAGACTTTTTAAGTTCTTATGGGTTTTCTCCTTTAAAAGTAAACATTGTCATGCCTAAAAGTCACCAGTGGGGGCGTGGCCTACCGCGGCATCAGCGTGCTTCAGCACCCACAGGACTGTGTAGGCTATAAATGCAGTGTTTGCAGGCTGCATTTGCCTAAGGGAAGGACACAGAGCAGACAGGGCATGTGAGTGTGGTGACACAGGCACGTTTACTTTGCATCAGGCTGAGCGTTAATAGCAGCAGCAGTTGCTGGACTATTTGCTCAGCAGTGGGTGCATTTTGTTTCTGTCAGTACCTCTGTGTTTGTGTTTGGCACTATGGTTGGCAGAAGGGGAGGTGCAAACACCCCAAAAAAGAACCCAAAGGGGTTATCCTCGGGCTCTGGGGGACCCTGGTCTTGCTTCTGCGCACCATCCTCTCCTGAGGGAAATGGGGAGGCCGGTCAGAGTGAGCCATCAAGTTTGGCAAGTGTTGACACTGTTTCCAACCTTTCAGCCCCTGTCTATATTACTGAGGATGTTTTATCCTCAGCTATGATGGGGTTGGAAGAGAGGTTAACGGTTTTAATCGCATCTTCCCAGAATGGGAGAAATCGTGTTAGGCCCCCTTCTACCACCCAGGACCCTCAAACAGAGGGGTCAAGTGTGGATGAACCTGCTTCAGCTTCACAATCTGAGAAGTTGCTGGTGCAATCTCTTACTGAAATGGTCCGTTCCACATTTAAGCTACCCTTAACTGAGTCGGCTGAAAAGCCCACTTCTTGTTTGGGTTAACTAATGTCCCCCAAGCCTTGTGGGCCTTTCCAGTCCATTCATTGCTGGAACAACTTATGTATTCTGAGTGGGATCACCCAGATGAAAACTTTTTAGGAGGAAAAGGCGTATTCCAGCAATTGATGTTGCTATATCCTCTGTGAATAAGAATTTGACTTGTCCGGTTGACAATGCTCAAATGCTTAGGGATCCAACCGATAAGAAGTTGGAATTCCTGTTAAACATTTTTCTTTGGCAGGTTCGGTGGCTCAACCTGCAGTAGCAGCAATTGGGGTATGTCAATCCTTGAGGGACCAGTTGAGACAAGTGCTCAAGGTTATCCCTGATCAGCAGGCCCAGGATTTAGCCGAGTTGCCAGGGGCTTTGTGTTTTGCAATTGACGCAATAAGAGACTCTATTCTGCAGACCTCCCACCTTACATTTGGGTTGATGCATATGCGTAGAATCTTATGGTTGAAAAATTGGTCAGCAGAAGCGCCATGCAAAAAACTCCTGGCTGGTTTTCCTTTCCACGGTGAAAGGCTGTTTGGGGATGATTTGGACAAATATATCCCAAAAATATCAAGTGGAAAGAGTACCCTTTTGCCAGTTAAGAAAATGAGTAAATGTCCCTCATTTAAACAGGCTCCTTCTCCAGGGCCAGGGGCATCAGCCTCCAGGCAGTCATGACGGCCTCTGTCAGGTTCAAGAGGTAAACCTCAGGGACAAAAGAAGTCTTGGGGCAGGAAACCTACAAGATAGAATACTAAAGCCTCTTTATGAAGGGGAGCCCCCGCTTGCTCGAGTGGGGGGGGAAGGCTTCTGCAGTTTTCAGGTCTGGCAGGAGTTTCGAGACAGATGGGTGGTCTCCCACAATAGTTCTAGGGTACAAACTAGAGTTCCGAGAGTTTCCGTCTCGTTTCCTCGGGTCAAACGTCCCCAAAGATCCAGAGAAAAAGAAGTCTCTCTTTCAAGTGTTAGACCGACTTTTGTCTCAAAAAGTGATCATGATGGTCCCCATGGAACAGCAGGGGTTGGGGTTTTACTCAAACCTTTTCATGGTGCCAGAACCCAATGGAGATGTCAGACCCATTCTAGATCCCAAAGATCTAAATCAATTGCTAAATATCCATTCTTTTCGCATGGAATCAATTTGATCAGTTGTCTCCATTCTACGAGGAGGAGAACTTCTGGCGTCAATCGACATCAGGGATGCATACCTGCATGTACCTATATTCCCCGCTCACCAGAAGTATCTGCGTTTCGAGGTAGAAAAACTCCATTTTCAGTTTGTAACTTTACCTTTCGGTCTAGGTACGGCACCTTACAAAAGTTCTGGCCAAGTTAAGGGCTCAAGGTATAACAATTGTGGCATACCTAGATGACCTGCTCTTGATAGACCGGTCGGTTCGCCACAGTCAACTACTCGGAATACCTAGGTTGGATTCTCAATCTAGAGAAATCCTCTTTAAAACCAGTAAGAAGAATAGAGTATTTGGGTGCGATCATAGATACAGCCCAGAAAAGGGTGTTTTTACCCCAGGCAAAAATCGGTTCCATAAAAGAATTGGTTCAGGTGGTCAGGGCGAAGAAGAATCCTTCTAGTGCCTTTGCATGAGGTTATTGGGAAAGATGGTGGCTTCATTCGAAGCGGTTCCCTATGCTCAGTTTCATTCGAGACTGCTGCAAATCAGCGTCCTCTCTGCTTGGAACAAGAAGGTCTAAGTGCTAGATTTTCCAATGTGTCTGTTGCCAAAAGTGTGCCAGAGTCTCAGTTGGTGGAGAATATCCAAGAATCTGCAGAAGGGGAAATCCTTCATGTCGGTTACTTGGAAGGTGGTAACAGATGTCAGCCTTTCAGGTTGGGGAGCAGTCCTGGAAGAAGCGACTGTCAAAGGAAAATGGTCCAGGGCCAAAGGGACCTTGCCCATCGACATTCTAGAGATTCAGGCAGCACGTTTAGCCCTAAAGACCTGGACGTTCAGGTTGCGGAATTGTCCGGTCAGGATTCAATCCGATAATGCCACAGCAGTGACTTATATTAGTCACCAAGGCGACACCAGAAGTCATGCAGTCCAAGGAGAGGTAAACCATATCCTAGCCTGGGCAGAAGAGCATGTGCCATGCATATCGACAATCTTCATTCCAGGGATAGAGAATTGGCAGGCGGTCTACTAGATTCGCCAACAGTTGTTCCCGGTGGAATGGTCCTTTCACCCCGACATCTTCCTGGTCATTTGCCAAAGATGGGGGGGGTCCTGGATGTGGATCTGGGTGTCTTGTGTCCAGGTTCAACAACAAAGTCGACAACTTTGTGTCAAGAACAAGGGATCCGCTCGCATGTGGAACGGACGCCTTAATAATCCCATGGGATCGGTTCTCACTGATTTATGCTTTCTCTCCTATTCTTATGCTACCTCGTCTTCTTAGCAGGATCAAGCAGGAAAAGAATTCAGTGGTTCTTGTGGCCCATAAGGTCCTGGTATGCAGAGATCGTAAGGATGGCAGTAGGGGGACCCATGGACCATTCCACAACGTCCAGACCTGCTCTCCCAGGGACCAGTATTCCATCCTACCTTACAAACGCTAAATTTAATGGTTTGGCTATAGAAACCCACATTCTGAAGAATCGTGGGCTTTCAGGGTCAGTGATTTCTACCTGTGTTAATGCAAGGAAGCCAGCTTCCAGAGTCATTTATTATAGAGTCTGGAGGGCATATGTTTCCTGGTGTGAATCCAGGAGTTGGCATCCTAGAAAATTTGTTATAGGTGGAATTCTTGCCTTTCTGCAAATGGGATTAGAGATGAAGCTGACCTTGAGTACCATCAAAGGTCAGGCCTCGGCCTTATCGGTATTGTTCCAAAGACCATTTGCTTCACATTCTCTGGTCCGTAATTTCATACAGGGGACAACACAGCTTAATCTGCCGGTTAGGTCACCCTTGAAATCTTGGGACATGATTCCAGTTTTGTTCAGTTTTTGGCTTTACAAAAACAGCCTTTTGAGCCGATACGCCATATTCCATTGATCATTTTGGAAAGGAAGCTAGTTTTTCTGGTTGCCATATCTTCTGCAAGAAAGGTATCAGAGTTGGCTGCTCTTTCTTCCAAAGAGCCATATTTAATTATTCACAAGGATAAGGTGGTATTGCCCCCTCATCCTAACTTTTCTACCGTTTGTACTGTCAGGTTTTCATCTAAACCAGGATATTGTTCTGCCTTCATTTTTTCCAGAACCCTGTTCCACGGAAGTGAAGTCGCTACATTCTCTTGATGTAGTGAGAGCAGTCAAAGTCTACTTGACAGCGACTGCTTAGATTTGGAAAACTGATGTTTTGTTTGTTGCCCGAAGGTCCTAGAAAAGGGCAGGCAGCATCAAAATCCACTATCTCTAAGTGGATTCGGCAAGTGATCAGGCTTATGGTTTGAAGGGGAAAATTCCACCTTTTCAAATCAAAACATACTCCAGCAGGGCTGCTAGTGCTTCGTGGGCAGTGCATCACCAAGCCTCCATGGCTCAAATCTTCAAGGCCGCAACTTGGTCTTCAGTCCATACATTCACTAGATTCTATCAGGTGGATGTAAAAAGACAGGAGGATATCGCCTTTGGGCGCAGTGTGCTGCAGGCAGCTGTATAGGTCCTCAGGTCTGACACCCTACTTTTGTTTGTGTCTTCCTCCCATCAGATAGCATTGCTCTGGGACATCCCATATAGTTACTACTATGGCTCTGTGTCCCGTGATGTACGATAAAGAAAATTAGGATTTTTATAACTGCTTACCTGTTAAAAATCCTTTTCTTGGAGTACATAATGGGACACAGAGGTCCCTCCCCTCTTTCAGGTATACACGTTTTGCTTTGCTACAAAAACTGAGGTACTCCTGGTAAGGGGAGGGGTTATATAGGGAGTAAACTTCCTGTCTAGGGTGTGCCAGTGTCCATCACCTAAAGGTGGCCTATATAACCCATATAGTTAGTACTATGGCTCGGTTTCCCATTATGTACTCCAAGAAAAGGATTTTACAGGTAAGCTGTTATAAAAATCCTATTTTTGTGGCTTGTAAATGTCTTCAAAAAAGTGGAGGAATGGGACTAACACTACAGGGGAGGGCACACCTATGTCATCAGTAGTTCCTGATGAACCCAGTCATATCCCTAGTGTTGTACCCCCTGAAGGACTTCCGGGCAATCTAAGCCGCTGCCCCTATCTGCTATTGTGCCTACAGTCAACGCTGCTGCTTCACCCTTTATCACCAAGGATGAACTGTCCTCGGCCCTAACCGGGTTAGAGCACAGGATTGCTGCCATGATTGCCTCCATCCTGCAGGGCGGCAAGAAGCTTGACAGATCCCCCTCCCCAGAGCCTCCTAGTTTGGATCAGGAATGGGTTGAGGATGGGGAAGAGCTAAAAGCACAGGTTTCTTTGGAGGGCCTGGCGGATGAGTGCTTCTGAGCAATCTGGACAAGAAGATATCTAGTTGATGTCTGCCTCTCATTAGCAGAGATTTTTGATCCAGACTCTTACCGAGCTGGTTTGTTCTGCCTTTAAATTGCCTCTTAAAGAAGTTACTGAGCCCCCCTGGTCCTCTTTGGGGTCCCTGAGGCCTCATCGGGCCACTAGGATTTCCCCTTACACCCTCTGTTTGAACAGGTGGTGTATACTGATTGGGAACATCCTGACAGGATTTTTGTTCCTCCTCAGAGGTTTTCCCTTTTATATCCCATGGATGAAAAGTTTAAGTGGAGCATGCCAGCCATAGATGCAGCAGTCTCTTACTTAAATAAGAACTTAACTTGTCCGGTAGATAACGCACAGGGCTTGAAAAACCCTGTTGACAAGAAATTGTCATTATTAAAGGCTTCCTTTTTCTTTGACCAGTTCAGCTATTTAGCCAGCTGTTGCAGCAATTGGTATCTCGCTGAGGAAGTCCCGCTTTAGGGACGATACGCGTGCAAGAGGACTTTATGACGTCACTGCAGCCACCTTATCCACCCATGTATACCGACAATATTACATGCCATTCATCCTAGCACTGGGGTTACAGTGCTTTTTATGTGAGTAACTGATTTTTATGAATAAAAAAAGCATTTTAGCTACACAGTGTGCACTATATATTTTTTCATTGGTTTTTACATGGTACTACAGTTGGAATTTAAGTGGTTGGACATCGTATCTTATTCATCTGTATATTCAAGCTTCCATCTGTGACCATTGTAAGTGGCAAACGCCTGTTTGACCCATCTGTTAGCTCAGGGGTCCAGTGATTGAGGTGGGCGGTTTGGCTAGCTGGTGGAGGAATCACTGATTAGGAGATATCACATAAATGTCTATGAACACCCTTCTCACCATTGAGGAGATCTTATCTGTCAACTTTTATATCCATCTTCTATACCAAAGGGGACTTTTTAACATCTTGCGCTATGAGCAATCTGTTATTTTGTTTCTGTATATATTCTTAGCGCTGCACTGTTGTTTACCTAGCAATTGGTATCTGCCAGTCCGTAAAGGATCCGGTCAGATGGCTTGACAGGCCTAACCAGGAGGATGATCTGGCTGAAAATAAGACAGATATATTCCTTGAGTGCTGTTTCGCTGTTGACGCCTTTTAAAGGATTCAATACAGCAGGTTTCCCGTTTTGGCTTTCTTGTCTGTACATATGCGCAGACTTTTGTGGCTTAAGAACTGGTCAGCCGAGCTTCCTTGTAAAAGGTTATTGGCAGGTTTCCCCTTTCATGGGGAACATTTATTTGGTGATCATTTGGACAACTATATCCAAAAGATTTCCAGAGGGAAGAGTTCTCTACTTCCTGTGAAGAAAAGCACCAGGCGTCCCTCATTTGGGGGGAAGGCTGCTGCACTTTGCGGACATTTGGAGAACAATAGTTCAGGACGAGTGGGTCACCTCAACTATATCCCGCGGTTACAAGCTGGAGTTGTGGGGGGTTCCCCCTCAGGTTTCTAAGATCCAGCTTCCCAAAAAGACTTATTGCTTCAAGCACTACATAATTTGGTGCATCAAGGAGTGATTGTATAGGTTACTGTATCCAAAAGGGGTGCGGGGTTTTACTCAAACCTGTTTATGGTTCAAAAACCAAACGGAGACGCAAGGCCTATTTTGGACCTAAGATCCCTGAGCCAGTATCTACTGATCCATTCCTTTTGGATGGAGTCTGTCCGCGCAGTAGTATCCTCACTCCAGAGACAGACTTTCTAGCCTCCATTGATATAAAAGACGCGTATTTACACTTGCCTATCTTTCAGTCTCATCAGAGGTTCCTGCGATTTGCAGTAGATGAACGTCATTTTTAGTTTGTGGCTCTACCCTTCGTGCTTGCTACAGCTCCCCGGGTGTTCACAAAGGTCCTAGTACCAATACTGGGTCTTTTAAGAGCCCAAGGTATCTTGGTGCTCGGGTATCTGGACAAACTCCTGCTCATAGATCACTCACTACAGGCTCTAGGACAGAGCATAACTTGCACAATGCGGTATTTGGAAAGCTTAGGCTAGATCATAAATACCAAAAAATTAACCTTGAGACCAGTTCAAAGTCCAAAGTATTTAGGTCTGACCCTAGATACAATCCAAGCAAGGGTATTTTTGCCACCCGTAAAGATCTTTGCCCTGAAGGATCAGGTGCGTCAGATAAGGGACACCAGACAACCCTCCATTTGGCTCTGTATGAGTCTTCTAGGGAGGATGGTGTCCTCCTTTGAGGCAGTGCCTTATGCCCAGTTCCATTCCAGGCCTTTGCAACAAGACATCTTGTTTAGGGATGCACCGGCATTTCGGCCGCCGAAACATATCGGCCGAAAATGGCCCTTTCGGCAAAAAGCCGAAAGAATTTTTGCCGATACCGAATGGGGCGGGGCTCCACCCCCGCCCCTGGTGCCGCCTATCAGGGGGGCTTCCTAAATCGTAGAAGAGATGAGAGCCACTGCCTGTTTTGATTACAGCGCCGGGAACATCACAGCTTTCATTTCAATAGCTGTGTGTTCCCTGCTGCGCGCCGTCACATACAGCCCCTCCCCCTTGCCCAGGCACTTTAATAGAGCTATTGAAATGAAAGCTGTGATGTTCCCGGCGCTGTAATCAAACAGGCGGCGGCGGCTCTCCTCTCCCTTCACTGGTTGCAATGGGGACACAGGCTGCACTACTGGGGACACAGGCTGCACTACTGGGGACACAGGCTGCACTACTGGGGACACAGGCTGCACTACTGGGGACACAGGCTGCACTACTGGGGACTCAGGCTGCACTACTGGGGACACAGGCTGCACTACTGGGGACACAGGCTGCACTACTGGGGACACAGGCTGCACTACTGGGGACACAGGCTGCACTGATCTCTTCTATCATGTCCCCAGTCTCTGACCATCTCCTGTACCATGTCCCCAGTCTCTGACCATCTCCTGTATCATGTCCCCAGTCTCTGACCATCTCCTGTACCATGTCCCCAGTCTCTGACCATCTCCTGTACCATGTCCCCAGTCTCTGACCATCTCCTGTACCATGTCCCCAGTCTCTGACCATCTCCTGTACCATGTCCCCAGTCTCTGACCATCTCCTGTACCATGTCCCCAGTCCCTGACCATCTCCTGTACCATGTCCCCAGTCTCTGACCATCTCCTGTATAAAAATATTTTTTTAAAACAGTCGCTTTCGGTATCGGTGTTTCGGGATCAAGGAAGATTTATTTTCGGTATTGGTTTCGGCACCAAAAAACCCATTCGGTGCATCCCTAATCTTGTTGGCTTGGAACAGAAGATAAACTAAGAAGAGGGTTTCCACGCTCACGGACCTGAAGGCTTGCAGCCTCCCCTAACACTTACCACCGAAGGGGTGAGTTAATAATACAGAGAAATTGACTGGGGGTGGGTGGCGCTACCTTGTGAGGGTACCTTGATTTGCAATATAATGAGCCTCAAAAGGGATCCGAAAAGATGTAATAGTAACTATACCCCCTACTTATGTAATCCCTCTTTAAGTGATGGGTCTAGATATCCAGCGTTAACTGAATACACTGTGCTAACAGGTCTTAGTCAAACCTATATGCAGGTGTACACCGTGTGATTTAATCAACAAAAAAATTTTTTATATTAATTGACAACAAGTCAACAGTGGTAGACCAAACCTCATATAAATATATAAAACTAAAATAAATCACAGTACAAGATTATATCAATCCCCATGTGTGCCAATATGCTTATAAGCATAAAAGTGAATATAAATAGTCCCAGCTTTAAACATATAGTGCAGAGTTCCACATTAGGTAATATAAGGCTGGTGAAAATTTGTGATCAACTTAGTAAAGAATGGGTAAAAAATAGATCAAAAAATGATGAAAAAATAGTGTAAAATTAATAACAAAATCCAATAGCAACAAGTGAAAAAGCGTCTGTAATAGGTGACTTTCGTGGACACAGCTGATCAGATCCAGTGACTTGCGGTGCTCCCCCTCAAAGATCCCCACTCACCAGCTCCCTACACCCCTACAGGAGTAGTAGGCATGTAGTATTAGACTCCAATCAGATGTGTATGGGTCCACAGGGTACACCGCTCCAGCTGTAAGGTATCCTTCAGTACGTCCTCATAGGGAAGAAACAGGGCTCCATAGTGTGATACTTTTAAGGTATTTTATTTATCACAATATACAAGAGAACCAAATAAATAAAAAGTTTAAAACCAAGACAGTCACACAGCTTGTGAGCTAATTCGTATGGAGAGTGCAGGGCATCTAGGATCGTCAGCTGCGTGGCGTGCGCCTCAGCTGCGTTCCACACTCTCCTACTTCCGCGTGTGACGTCAGTGCATAGCTCCGCCTTACGCGTTTCGTCATCGACGTTATCAAAGCCGCCTTTGATAACGTCGATGACGAAACGCGTAAGGCGGAGCTACGCACTGACGTCACACGCGGAAGTAGGAGAGTGTGGAACGCAGCTGAGGCGCACGCCGCGCAGCTGACGATCCTAGATGCCCTGCACTCTCATACGAATTAGCTCACAAGCTGTGTGACTGTCTTGGTTTTAAACTTTTTATTTATTTGGTTCTCTTGTATATTGTGATAAATAAAATACCTTAAAAGTATCACACTATGGAGCCCTGTTTCTTCCCTATGAGGACGTACTGAAGGATACCTTACAGCTGGAGCGGTGTACCCTGTGGACCCATACACATCTGATTGGAGTCTAATACTACATGCCTACTACCCCTGTAGGGGTGTAGGGAGCTGGTGAGTGGGGATCTTTGAGGGGGAGCACCGCAAGTCACTGGATCTGATCAGCTGTGTCCACGAAAGTCACCTATTACAGACGCTTTTTCACTTGTTGCTATTGGATTTTGTTATTAATTTTACACTATTTTTTCATCATTTTTTGATCTATTTTTTACCCATTCTTTACTAAGTTGATCACAAATTTTCACCAGCCTTATATTACCTAATGTGGAACTCTGCACTATATGTTTAAAGCTGGGACTATTTATATTCACTTTTATGCTTATAAGCATATTGGCACACATGGGGATTGATATAATCTTGTACTGTGATTTATTTTAGTTTTATATATTTATATGAGGTTTGGTCTACCACTGTTGACTTGTTGTCAATTAATATAAAACATTTTTTTGTTGATTAAATCACACGGTGTACACCTGCATATAGGTTTGACTAAGACCTGTTAGCACAGTGTATTCAGTTAACGCTGGATATCTAGACCCATCACTTAAAGAGGGATTACATAAGTAGGGGGTATAGTTACTATTACATCTTTTCGGATCCCTTTTGAGGCTCATTATATTGCAAATCAAGGTACCCTCACAAGGTAGCGCCACCCACCCCCAGTCAATTTCTCTTGGAACAGAAGATGACAAACCCTGGATTATCTAATTTTCTTATCTCCTCGGGCACGCTTAAGCCTAAACTGTTGGTTGCAGGATCAGAACCTGCGAAAGGAAAAATCCTTCCTTCCTGGTAACTTGGAGAGTACTGACTACAGATGCCCGTCTCTCAGGCTGGGGAGCGACTCTAGAGGGGCTCACAGCTCAGGGGAAATGGTCAAGGACAGAACAGATCTTACCCATCAATGTCCTGGAATTACGGGTAGTACGTCTGGCCCGACGGTCCTGGACAGTAGAGCTTCATGACTACCCTATCGAGGTTCTGTCTGACAATGCCACTGCAGTAGCCTATATAAACCAAGGAGGTACAAGGAGTCGTTCAGCTCTGAAGGAGGTGAACGGCATACTAGCCTGGGCAGAGGAACAGGTGCCGATTCTATCGGCAGTCCATATCCCGGGAGTATAGAACTGAAAGGCAGATTATCTCAGCTACCAGCAGATCTGCCCGGGAATGGTCCCTACACCCAGGGGTGTTCCAGGAAATTTGCCAGCGCTGGGGATAGCTCGAGGTCGACCTACTGGCATCCAGGTTCAACAACAAGTTAAAGCAGTTTGTGTCCCGAACAAGAGATCCTCTGGCAATCGGAGCAGATGCTCTGGTAGTTCTGTGGAGCAAGGACTCCCTGGTTTATGCTTTCCCTCCAATCCTTCTCCTTCCACATTTGTTGCACAGGATTCGGAGAGAGGGGGTTCCAGTCATTCTGGTAGCACGAGCCTGGCCCAGAAGGCCCTGGTTCCTGGAGATTGTGAGACTGGCCATGGACGCTTCCACGTCGCCCCGATCTACTGTCTCAAGGGCCTATATTCCACCCCAATTTACAGTCTCTAAATTTGATGGCATGGCTATTGAAGCCAGGGTGCTGAAGGATTGTGGCATCTCGGAACCAGTGGTGTCTACCCTAGTAAATGCTAGAAAAGCTGTCACTAGGAAGATCTATCATAAGGTCTGGAAGACTTTTTTATATTGCTTGGTGTGAAGCCAAAAAATGGCATCCTCAAAAATACGTGATTGGGAGAATTCTGTCTTCTAGTCAGCTGTGGAAATCAAATTGACTTTGAGTAATATCAGTTCAGATTTTGACCCTTTTAGTATTCTTCCAAAGGCCCTTAGCCTCCCATTCGCTGGTCTGAACCTTTATGCAGGGGGCAACTCGTTTGTTTCCCCCCGTTAAGTCACCTGTGTGTCATTGGGACTGTCGGTGTTACAGAAACAACCATTTGAGCCTATCAAAGCAATTCCATTAGACTTGCTGTCATGCAAGCTAGCCTTTCTGATGGCCATCACCTCAGCTAGAAGGGTATCGGAGTTGGTTGCCCTTTCATTCAGGGAACCATACTTGATCCTTCACCACGACAGGTTCGTGTTACAACCTGTTCCATTCTTTTTGCCAAAAGTGGTGTCAGCCTTTCATTTTAAATCGGGACATTATTTTGCCTTCTTTTTTCTCTTAGCCTCGTTCGGCGGCGGAGAGACCACTGCATTCCTTGGGCGTTGTCCGGGCAGCCAAGGTTTATTTGTCTAGCTCTGCGGAGATCCGAGGATCAGACTCCTTTTTGGGTGAGAGCTCATGTTACCAGGGGTGTAGGAACCTCCTGGGCTTTTCGCCATCAGGTATCTCTGGCTCAGGTTTGTAAGGCTGCCACCTGGACTTCAGTGCATACGTTCACAAAATGTTATCAAGTGGATGTTCGCGCAGCTGAGTATTCGGCTTTCAGCCGCAGTGTACTGTGGGCTGTCGTAAAAGGTCTGATGGCTATTGTTTGGCAGGGTGTCTCCCTGCCCTCAAGGCCATTGCTCTAGGACATCAGAGGAGGTAATGAATATTAGCCTAATTCTGTGTCCCACGATATATGAAAACGAAAATGGGATTTTTTCGTCCTACTTACCTGTAAAATCCTTTTCTTTGAGTACATCATGGGACACAGAGGAACCTCCCCTCTTTTTTGAGTATTCAGTGCTTGTTACAAAAATGAAGTACTTCACGTATGGGAGGGGTTATATAGGGGATCACTTCCTGTCTGTCTAAAGACCTTTGCTCTACCAGTGTCAGTTCACCTGGAGATGAAGTATAACCCCCAGTAGGTAATGAATATTGGTCTAATTCTTTGTCCCACGATGTACTCAAAAGGATTTTGCAGGTAAGTATGACAAAAAAAAAATCCTATTTTTTCCTCAATTCTACGAACAATACCACTTAATGACCATGTGAAAGAAATTTGTTTGAAATCTTAGCAATTTTATTAAAAATAAAAAACGAAAAAAATCACATGTACATAAGTATTCACAGGCTTTGCTCAATACTTTGTTGAAGCACCTTTGGCACCAATTACAGCTTTTTTTTTTTTTTTTTTTTTTTTTTTTATATATGATGCTACAAGCTTGGCACACCTATTTCTGAATCGTACATCACAGGACACAGAGCCATAGTAATTACTATGTGGGTTATAGGCCACCTTCAGGTGATGGACACTGGCACACGCTAAGACAGGAAGTCCACTACCTATATAACCCCTCCCACTACTGGGAGTACCTCAGTTTTTTCGCCAGTGTCTAAGGATGTGCTGTGCTAAGCTCCACTGGAGCAATCATTGTTGGGGCTAGCCATGCAGCCGGATCCATTCAAAATGTCTTTTTAGGCCGAATTGAAAGGTACCCGGGCCTCGTGGCGGAAGAAACGAGCCTTAGCCCGTAATGCTTCTCTAGAGAGCTGGGCCCCGGGATCCAGTGCTTTTGTTTTGTTTTTTTTCAGCCATACATTTTTTCTGGCGAGGTGCTATTACTGGTCCAGGAGTGTAGGTCCCCCGATAAAAAGGGGCCCCATTTCCTGAAGGTTTTTTTAAACGGAGCCCACCGTGAGGGGTGAGGATTGGGTCTGTTGGTTTTACCACAGAAAACCCTGCGGTGGGAAAGATAAGTGGAGATTTCTAAGGAATTTTTAAGTTTTATGAAGTTTTAAGTCTTATGAATTGTCTCCTTTTAAAAGTTAATGTTGTCATGCCTAAAAGTCACCACTGGGGGCTGTATAGAGCACGTACCTTGTCATGCTTCCTCGAGTATTTTTACAAAGGTTCTGGTCCCTCCTCTAGCCAGATTAAGGGCTCAAGGTATAACTGTTTTAGCGTACCTAGATGATCTGCTCTTGATAGACCAGTCGGTAGCATGCTTAGACCAAAGTATGGTCACTACAGTCAACTACCTGGAATGCCTAGGTTGGATTCTCAACCTAGATAAATCTTGCTTAAAACCATCAAGGAGATTGGAAGAAGAGGGTATTCTTACCCCAGGTGAAGATCAGTGCCATAAGGGAGCTGATTCAGGTAGTCAAGGCAAAGAAGAATCCTTCTATTCGACTTTGCGTGAGGTTATTGGGAAAAATGGTGGCTTCATTCGAGGCCGTTCCTTATGCTCAGTTTCATTCGAGACTGCTGCAAAACAGTATCCTATCAGTTTGGAACAAGAAGGTCCAAGCTCTAGATTTCCCAATGTGCTTGTCTCTAAAGGTGCGCCAGAGCCTTAGTTGGTGGTTGATAACCAAGAATCTGCAGAAAGGAAAATCCTTCCTACCAGTTACTTGGAAGGTGGTAACAACAGAATACGGAATTGTCCTGTCTGGATCCAATCCGACAATGCCACAGCAGTGGTATATCAATCACCAAGGGGGCACAAGAAGTCTTGCGGCCCAGAGAGAGGTGAATCATATCCTAACTTGGGCAGATAACAATGTCTTCATTCCAGGAATAGAGAATTGGCAGGCGGACTACTTGAGTCGCCAGCAGTTGTTCCCGGGAGAATGGTCTCTTCACACCGATATCTTCCTGACAATATGTCAAAGATGGGGGATTCCGGACGTAGATCTGTTTGCATCCAGGTTCAACAAAATATTTGACAACTTTGTGTCAAGAACAAAAGATCTGCTAGCTTGCGGAACAGATGCCTTGGTATTCCCGTGGAATCAGTCTTCACTGATTTTATGCATTCCCTCCTGTTCTGCTGCTTCCACGACTTCTTCGCAGGATCAAGCAGGAAGGGAAGTTGGTGATTCTTGTGGCCCCAGCGATCTTGGTTTTCAGAGATCATAAAGATGGCGGTATGGGACCCATGGACCCTACCACCACATCCAGACCTCTCGCAAGGTCCGCTATTCCATCCTACCTTACAAACGCTAAATTTAACGGTTTGGGTATTGAGACCCACATTCTGAAGAAGCGTGGGATGTCAGGTTCAGTGGTATCTACTTTGGTTAATGCAAAGAAGCCGGCCTCCAGAATCATATATTATAGAGTCTGGAAGGCATATATCTTCTGGTGTGAATCCAAGGGTTGGCACCCCAGGAAGTATGTCATAGGTAGAATCCTTGATTTTCTACAAATGGGGTTAAAAATGAAGTTGGCCTTGAGTATTATCAAGGGCCAGGTCTTGGCCTTATCGGTATTATTTCAGCGACCACTTGCTTCGCATTCTTTGGTTTGTAGCTTTATTTAGGGGTAACGCGGCTTAATCCTCTAGTTAGGTCACCCCTGAACCTTTGGGACTTGAATTTAGTTCTGTCAGCAGGGTAAGGGTAAGGTAGTATTGCGTCCACATTCTAACTTTCTACCGAAGGTAGTGTCGAGTTTTCATTTAAACCAAGGTATTCTACATTCGTTTTTTCCAGAACCCGGTTCTACGGAAGAAAAGTCACTACGTAGGATGGAAAAGGACCTTGGGGTCCTAGTAGATGACAGGCCCAGCAATGGCATGCAATGCCAAGCTGCTGTAAGCAAACGGAATATTGGCATGCATTAAAGAGGATTAACTCCAGAGATAAAATGATAATTTTCCCACTCTACAAGACTCTTGTCGGGCCGCACCTGGAGTATGCTGTCCAGTTCTGGGCACCAGTCCTCACGAAGGATGTGCTGGAACTGGATAGAGTCCAGAGAAGGGCAACAAAACAAACAAAGGGACTGGAGGACCTTAGTTATGAGGATAGGTTACGAGCACTGAACTTGTTCTTTCTGGAGAGGAGATGCTTGAGAAGGGATATGATTTCAATGAAATTGTATAACTGGTGACCCCACAATAGGGATAATACTTTTCCGCAAAAGGGAATTTTATTAAGACACGCAGCCTTTCACCAAAACTAGAAGAAAAGAAGTTTAATCTTAAACTGTGTAGAGGGTTCTTTACTGTAAGAGTGGTTAGGATGTGGAATTCTCTTCCACAGGCAGTAGTTTCAGCGAGCAGCATCGATAATTTAAAAAAACAATTAGATATGCACCTGAATGACCACAACATACAGTGGGGATGGAAAGTATTCAGACCCCCTTAAATTTTTCACTCTGTTATATTGCAGCCATTTGCTAAAATCATTTAAATTCATTTTTTTCCTCATTAATGTACACACAGCACCCCATATTGACAGAAAAGCACAGAATTGTTGACATTTTTGCAGATTTATTGAAAAAGAAAAACTGAAATATCACATGGTCCTAAGTATTCAGACCCTTTGCTCAGTATTATCAGTAGTAGAAGCACCCTTTTGATCTAATACAGCCACAAGTCTTTTTGGGAAAGATGCAACCAGTTTTTCACACCTGGATTTGGGGATCCTCTGCCATTCCTCCTTGCTGATCCTCTCCAGTTTTGTCAGGTTGGATGGTAAATGTTGGTGGACAGCCATTTTTAGGTCTCTCCAGAGATGCTCAATTGGGTTTAAGTCAGGGCTCTGGCTGGGCCATTGAAGAACAGTCACGGAGTTGTTGTGAAGCCACTCCTTCGTTATTTTAGCTATGTGCTTAGGGTCATTGTCTTGTTGGAAGGTAAACCTTCGACCCAATCTGAGGTCCTGAGCACTCTGGAGAAGGTTTTCGTCCAGAATATCCTTGTACTTGGCTGCATTCATCTTTCCCTTGATTGCAACCAGTCGTCCTGTCCCTGCAGCTGAAAAACACCCCCACAGCATGATGCTGCCACCAGCATGCTTCACTTTTGGGACTGTATTGGGCAGGTGATGAGCAGTGCCTGCTTTTCTCCACACATACCGCTTAGAATTAAGGCCAAAAAGTTCTATCTTGATCTCATCAGAACAAAGAATCTTATTTCTCACCATCTTGGAAACCTTCAGGTGTTTTTTTGCAAGCTCTATGCAGGCTTTCATGTGTCTTGCACTAAGGAGAGGCTTCCGTCGGGCCACTCTGCCATAAAGCCCCGACTGGTGGAGGGCTGCAGTGATGGTTGACTTTCTACAACTTTCTCCCATCTCCCGACTGCATCTCTGGAGCTCAGCTACAGTGATCTTTGGGTTCTTCTTTACCTCTCTCACCAAGGCTCTTCTCCCCCGATAGCTCGGTTTGGCTGGACGGCCAGCTCTAGGAAGGGTTCTGGTCATCCCAAATGTCTGCCATTTAAGGATTGTGGAGGCCACTGTGCTCTTAGGAACCTTAAGTGCAACAGAAATTTTTTTGTAACCTTGGCCAGATCTGTGCCTTGCCACAATTCTGTATCTGAGCTCTTCAGGCAGTTCCTTTTTGACCTCATGATTCTCATTTGCTCTGACATGCACTGTGAGCTGTAATGTCTTATATAGACAGGTGTGTGGCTTTCCTAATCAAGTCCAATCAGTATAATCAAACACAGCTGGACTCAAATGAAGGTGTAGAACCATCTCAAGGATGATCAGAAGAAATGGACAGCACCTGAGTTAAATATATGAGTGTCACAGCAAAGGGTCTGAATACTTAGGGCCATGTGATATTTCAGTTTTTCTTTTTTAATAAATCTGAAAAAGTGTCAACAATTCTGTGTTTTTCTGTCAATATGGGGTGCTGTGTGTACATTAATGAGGAAAAAAATGAACTTAAAAGATTTTAGCAAATGGCTGCAATATAATAGAGTGAAAAATTTAAGGGGGTCTGAATACTTTCCGTCCCCACTGTATATAGGGATATACAATGTAATACTGACACAAAATCACACACATAGGTTGGACTTGATGGCCTTGTCTTTTTTTCAACCTCGCCTACTATGTAACAATATATGATCAGTGAAAACAGTATGCACCTGAGCTAAATTTTTGAGTGTCATTGCAAAGGCTGTGATTACTTATGTAGATGTGATTTATTTTTATTTTTATTTTTTTAATACATTTGCAAAGATTTCAAACAAACTTTTTTCACATTGTCATTATGGGGTATTGTTTGTTGAGGAAAATTAATGAATTCCATTTTATTCCATTTTAGAATAAGGCTATAACCTAACAAAATGTGGTAAAAGTGCAGCGCTGTGAATACTTTGTATGATGGAAGGCTCAACCTCTACAGGTTTGTGGAGCCTAGCCATATTGTCGTGTCTGCTAATCAGAGGCCGAAAGGGAATCTTGGACTGCTGCTAATCATTCCCTTTGCTGAAGCACCTAATATTGGCAATATAACAGTTATTAACATAGCATTGGGCAGGTTACCGTGTTTGTGTGTGTGTGTATGGAAATGTTATTTGTAACAATATAGTTTTAACTGGCACTGGATTTATTTTTCTTCACCTGACATTTCTTACTGTAAATACTTGTTAAATAAGTTGCTTTTCTTTTGCAGCCCTCAGACACTTCTTGCTGGAATGAACAAATTTTTGTCTCAGCTGGAAATCACATTTAGGAGAGACCCCAACAACTACAGACCAAGAATAAACAAAATGAATTCTATTAAGGTAAGTATGCAGAGCAGCCTGAAATAGCGTTTAAGAATCAAAAACCTGTGTTTTGATCTTGCTTAATGGAGATCCAAAATCACAGTATACACCCCTGGCCAAAAGTTTTGAGAAAGACACAAATATTATTTTTCAGTCTGCTGCCTCAGTTTTTATTATGGTAATTTGCATATACTCCAGAATGTTAGGAAGAGTGGTCAGATGAATTGCAATTAATTGCAAAGTCCCTCTTTGCCATGAAAAGGAACATAATCCCAAAAAACATTTCCACTGCATTTCAGCCTGCCACAAAAAGACCAGCTGACATGTCAGTGATTCTCTTGTTAACACATGTGTCTGTGTTGATGAGGACAAGGCTGGAAATCACTCTGTAATGCTGATTAAGTTAGAATAATATACAGGAAGCTTTAAAAGGAGGGTGGTGCTTGATTGTTTTTCCTTTGTTAACCATGGTTACCTGCAAGGAAACACGTGCGGTCATCATTGCTTTGCACAAAAAGGGATTCACAGGCAAGGATATTGTTTGCTACTAAGATTGCACCTAAATCAACCATTTATCGGATCATTAAGAACTTCAAGGAGAGAGGTTTAATTGTTGTGAAGAAGGCTTCAGGGTGCCCAAGAAAGTCCAGCAAGCGCCAGGACCGTCTCCTACAGTTGATTCAGCTGCGGGATCAGGGCACTACCAGTGCAGAGCTTGCTCAAGAATGGCAGCAGGCAGTTGTGAGTGCATCTGCATGCACAGTGAGGAGAAGACTTTTGGAGGATGGCCTGTTGTCCAGAAGGGCAGCAAAGAAGCCACTTCTCTCCAGGAAAGACATCAGGGACAGACCGATATTCTGCAAAAGGTACAGGGATTGGCCTGCTGAGGACTGGGGTAAAGTAATTTTCTCAAATGAATCCCCTTTCCGATTGGGGCATCCGGAAAAAACATTACCCGGAGAAGAAAAGGTGAATGCTACCATCAGTCCTGCGTTATGCCAACAGTAAAGCATCCTGAGACCATTCGTGTGTGGGTGAACAAAAAACCCCCCACAAATCCTAATAAACTGCAAGCATTGATTATCCACTTCAGCCCCGGAAGAATTTACCCCCTTTCTGACCAGAGCACTTTTTGCTATTCGGCACTGCATCGCTTTAACTGACAATTGCGCGTCCGTGCGAAGTGGCTCCCAAACAAAATTGACGTCCCCTTTTTTTTTTTCCCCCCCCCCACAATAGAGCTTTCTTTTGGTGGGATTTGATCACCTCTGCGGTTTTTATTTTTTGTGCTATAAACAAAAAAATAGCATCAATTTTGAAAAAATTTCATTATTTTTTTACTTTTTGCTGTAATAAATATCCCCAAAAAATATTTTAAAAAATTTTACCCTCAGTTTAGGCCGATGCGTATTCTTTTACATATTTTTGGTAAAAAAAAATAGCAATAAGCGTTTGGTTTGTGCAAAAGTTATAGCATCTACAAAATAGGGGATAGTTTTATGGCATTTTTTTATTGATATATATATATTTTTTTTACTAGTAATGGCCGTAATCAGCAATTTTTATCATGTCTGCGACATTATGGCGGACACATCCGACATTTTTAACACATTTTGGGACCATTGTCATTTATACAGCAATCAGTGCTATACAAATGCACTGATTCCTGTGTAAATGACACTGGCAGTGAAGGGGTTAACCACTAGGGGGCAGTGTAGGGGTTAAGTATGTCCTGGAAAGTGTTTCTAACTGTGGGGGAGCGTGGCTACGTGTGACACATCACTGATGTGAGAAGAGAGTCATTGAGTCGCCAGTTGAAAGTCAAGCGAGACAGACCCGGGAGTGTGAATTGGAAGACAATGGGATCATGGTCCAACCATGGAGAAGAGGGATCGTGATTTTATGTGTATTAGAGATGGCATGCAGAGAAACAAAGACTTAAGCTGGCCATACACCTATAGATTATCTGCAGATTTTCTATGGTTAGATAGAAAATGTGCAACAGATCTCTCCATGTTCGCTAAACTGTGTGGATGGAGGAATCTCCCACTTTTTCCATCTAACCATAGAAAATCTGCAGATAATCTATAGGTGTATGGCCAGCCTTAGTCGATTCTACAAAAGCTTTCATGTGTATTGTAGTAGAAGGTGAAGTCACAATCACTAGGGTGGTTTTCCCTCCATGTGTCGCTCATAAGGATAAGGCATTCAGAGCAGTGTTGGGAGACCACTTTGAGAAGTTGTGAGAAGAATTTGTTCTGGAAGCGGTTGGGGCATAATAGGTTACTAGGGTTACGTCCTGACCATTTAGGTTGTCCTGGAGCAGGAGGCATCTACCCGTCGGGTCTGCGATCTTTTACAGAACACAATGTTGCGTCGAAAGGCGATAAGGACCCCTCTGTTTCTCAGGTGCGGAAGCCACATAAAATGTAGGAAAATGGGGAGACAAGGTAGTTTTGGGTGGAGGAGGGAGAACCTGGTCTCTTGCAAGCACACCACGTCACCATGGCTAGACTTTAAGTGGTGAAATACCTTTGCGCGCTTCACCTGTGAATTGAAACGGTGAATGTTATGGCTTCTTCGCTGAAGTTCTCTTCACATAATGGAGACAAAATTGAGCTGGACTGATGGAATTCTGTATCCAAGGTCAAGATCTGGAATCTGCAACCACAGGGGAGCGGCAGCCTGGAGGAATGAAAAACGGAGAGAAAGAAGAGAAAGGGAGGAGGGACTGGGGGGGGGGGACCAAAAAAAAATCAAAATGTTGGTAGAAGATGAGTTGTACAGAGTACACCACGTCGCCGGACACATGGCTATTTGGGGCTGTATTAGCCAAGGATGTATCTCTAAGGGGAGGGAGAGACATGGCAGGAGAAGAAAAAAAGAGGGGGTAAACATTCGGGAGGGGGGAAAACCAACTCTAGTCCAGTATGGAGTCAACAGAAATGCCCTAAAGAGAGCCCACTACTAATAGAGCTAAGCAGGCTAACAGATGGGGCTACTACAGTCAATGTTGAGGCTGAGGTATACCGAAAAACATAGTACGCAAGACAAATCAAAACCAAAAAGCAACAATATAGACATATCAATAAATGAATGAGTTAAATCGCCCTAGAGTGCTAACACAAGCTAGTACTGGTGAAATGGTCACATAAGGCTCCGGACTAAACAGTCTAGGGGCTCAACGTGAGAGTCCATCGGGTGAACCCCTGGGGCCAGCCACCACCAATCAGAGTTGGGGGGGGGCACAGGAAGCACACCCAGGGAGCGCAAAGGAGATGCATACAAAATGATCAATTTATAACAACATAAAACAGTATAATGTTCAAGAGGCCCGCAAGCGGCAGTCAGGCAAAAAAATTAAAAATAGGTGGGTGTAAGGAATGAGAATGAAGCAAGCCTGAGAACCCTGCATGCTGGCCTCTATCTGTCAATTCCCCCCACACCTGATATGTGCAGGGGAGGAGAGGGGTTCAGATTACTGCACTCAGTCCATGCAAGCCATAGTTCGTACACCACCCACGGTGTCGGGGAAGGGGGGCAGCAGTCTGGGGATTCCAAATGTTAAAATGCAGATGGGCAGTAGAAGGCCAGTAGTTAGTGCCTTTGGCGCCACCGGGGGATAACAGTTAACATATCACAATTGTAACATAAATGCTTGCCGTGGCAGGAGTAGATATTCAACATAGGATGACGCCCCAAGAGCGGGGTGGGAGCACACCGCCTAGCGGCGTGCCATAAAAGATGTCAGAAAAATGTCAGGGCTAGTCAATGAATTGGGGGGGGGGGGGGGACAACAAATGTGGAAAAACAAACAAACATAGGAGTCAAATCCTACCACCGCTCACGGTGGATGGTAGGTAGACAAACCAAGAAGTCCTGAGGACTTGGAAGAGGCAAAACAGGACTCGCAGAACAAAGGTTCATCCTGGGTCAGAGCGCAGGTGGGGGGTGCACAGGAGGGAGCGCTTAAGCCCCTGCACTGTCTCCCATGTGCGGCCCGCTAGGCTGGTGGAAGGCTGGGAAGGAGTTGATTTATCCAGGCTCCAATTATCTCCACTGGATAGCAGCAGGTGGAGTGGCTCCAGGACGGTCTGAGCTTCGTCCAGCGAGGTCAAAGTGTGGCTATGGCCCTTGGAGAAGCCCCAGCGGTACCGGATTTGATGGGCAAACATTCCTGAGGTGTAGGGCTTCATGTGTCTCCTTTTTCATGATGGTGGGCTGTGAAAGATCTGCCAAGACATGGTAGCGGTGCCCCTGGAACTCAAAATCAGACTTCTCCTTTGCTGCTCAGAGGAGGCTCTCCTTGGTACGGTAATAGGTGAATTTGATGACAATGTCCCAAGGGGGCCCCTCAGGCTTCTTGGGGCCGAGCTCCCAATGAATACGGTCGAAACTCCAGTCTGTCAATCGGAATAAGGCTGTGGAGTTGAGATCCACAACCGTTTCGGGGATACCTCTGAGGTGCAGATTGCCTTTGCGAGCCCTGTTTTCAAAGTCTTCCAGGCGAAGAAGGGCTGCTGCTAGTTCTTTCTTGAGATCCGTAATGTCCTGCTCATGCTTCTCCAAGACCATGGCGGCCACATCCATCTTGTCTTCCAGATCGTTGGTGTGGGAGCCTAGCTCCCTTCTCTCCTTAGTGAGGTGCATGGCCAGCTTAGTGGTTGCCGCCAATGGTTCCGTTTGGGGCATGGTTTTGAAGCGGGCCAAGACATCAGTGTCACGAAGTGCCAGCTGCTGGTACAGGTCCACTTCAGAGGTGTCGCTCACCATGGGAGACTGCTCGGGTTACCTCTGAGGGGGAATGCGAAAAGGGATCTGGACTCTAGGCCGGGGTTTCAAAGATGGCGTCAGGTGGGGAGGCCCCAGGAGGATCGTGGCCCGCGGATTTGGTGCCACGCACTCGGGTGGACATATTTCTTTGCCCCATGGGGTGTCCCTGAGCTTTGGAGGATCGTGGAGTGAGGGAAGCCAAGAAACCCTTCCACAAAGTGCTCAGAGTGGCCATTGTGTCCGGGCAGCGAGATTACCGTGCGGCCATCTTGGTTCGCTGCTCGCCCATGATTTTACATTTTAAGCACAGATACACTTTTTAAGGTTGTAAAAAGATATGTTTCTTTTTACAGTAATTGGTTTTAGTTAAAAGCATAGAATAGGCTCACCCAAATTGATAATTGCAGTTAGTCTGGAATGCTGCATCATCTGCTGGTTCTTTTCTTATTTGTAGTAACAGCAGCTTCATCTCCCCATTTCTTTCTGTGTCTCATTGCTAAAGCCTAGTACACATGTTCTGAAAATCTGATGAAAAATTACGCTTTCAAAACGATCATACGATAGTACACAGTTTTCAAGAGCCGATCATGACCATTCATTCAAAATTATCCAAAGGAACAAACACGAAAAATTTTCCCTCGTGATACCAGTTCATACGATTTTTTTCTTTTCCATCCATACAGCATTCATCCCAAAAAAAAAAAAATCAGATGATTATTCGTCCGATATTCTCATTGTGCGTACGAGGCTAAAGCCATAGCGCTTATGAAGGAAATATGGCTGTCATGCTGGCTCTCTCTCTGCAGTGAAGCCAGAGGATCAGCTTAACAGCTAGGCAACTCGCCTTTTATTAAATCAGCAATGACCGTCTCCATATTATATAATTTTTTTTATTCTCTTGCCAATGTATGTTTTTAACCTTAATGCTAATAGTGGTGTGTGTGTGTGTGTTTTTTTTTTTTTTTTTTTTAACAATCCAGTGAAATCTATTTCTCAAAGGCATTTTAACCCCTTCCTGCCAACCACACACATAGATACAGCCTCACAGAAGTAGGCTTTTTCCATGTAGCGGCAAATATGCATATCTCCCTTTGTGCTGGTAGCTGAGCACCACACTCCCCACACACATAGACCAGGCTCTCAACGAGAGCCCTGCGACTCTGGATTCTGGGTCACCTGGTCGGTGTGATAGCTTCTGATAGGCTATCGCGGCGATCAGCCCTTGTGAAGCCCACCTCCGTTTACTTCCTCTTTTCAATGAATAGAAAGCTACATTTTGTACCTTCCTCTTTTTGCAAGAGTTTTTACACTACCCCTGTGCTGCTAGCACAGCAGATTCTGGCAGGAGTTGGGGAAACAGGGTATCGCTTTTGAATTTCCTGCTTGTCTTTTGAGACTGAAAGATTATTTGTTGGTGCAGCCACCATTTATGGATAAAGGTTTTTAGGTAGTTTAAAACACTTTTTATAATTGCAAGCTGACATCAATATTAACTAATTGGTACTAATGGTACTAATTTTAACAACAAATGTAACTTTTTTTTTTTGTTTTCCTCTCTTAGGATGTGGATCAGAAGAAGAGTGGAAACTACTTTTTCTTGGATGACTAAACCAGTTTGGAAAGTTTCTTTACCCTCAACAAATTATAGGAGAGGACAAACCTCTATTGTAATTTTACAAAACATCCCCAGAAAAACTCCATTGTATGCTGTATTGTTACAGTAAGGATAAGCAGAGTAAGCATCCCAGACAACTGGCTGTAAAGGAATGAAACATTTTTGTATCCATTGTTTCTGCCAAACAGTACCGTTTGTTATGGTTTCAAAACATATCTAACTTATTTGTCATTTTGTTTCCCCTAATTTTAGAGCTTTGTGAGCTGTATTTCTCTAAAATATGGTTTATAAAATGCTGTTAACAATATTATCTTGTTTTAAAAAAGAAGAGCCCCAGACCTCTGCAGAGGTTTTCAGAAATAAACATCCACCTAAACGGAGTTCTTGCTTTGTTGTTTTTTTTTTTTTCTTGAGCACTTTGGATTCAGCTTACGTTTTTGAGAAACTTGAAAACTCTGCTAGTAGTGTTTAAAGAACTGAGCTTTTTGGGCTAAAATATGCTAGAATCACTCTTTATCACACACTCAGACTTTTAAGCGTGGAACACACTGAGTTTTCTCCCTTCGTCTTTCAGGACAGCACCTGGAGAGAGAGCGCAGCTCCACCCACTTTTCCCAGGAAACACTGCAGTCAGTTTTCTTTAAAGACCAGACGTTTCCACCATGGCCTCAGTTGTAGTGTTTCCTCCGCCATGGTGGAAGCGCTGCAGGGAGCCAGGGGTGTGCTACGCTTTCTCCAGGTGGGGAGAGTACGGGGCATACCGGTATTCGTTTCTTTATTTGCAGGCCAGCCCAGCTTCCTCCCTTACGTGTGGTGGATGCTCCGGCGTCCTCTCCTCTTCATACCCGGCGAGGGTCAGGCTGCTGGGGGTCCCCGCTCCTTTAGACCGGCGGCTAGGCTAACGAGGAGCGGCGTCTTCTTCATCCCCTAAGCCTCAGCCTTCCGGGTTCCGGTGGCGAGTGCGTCACTACCGCCGGGGGCGGGACTTCTAGGGTGCAACGCGGCTTTCGGTTCCGGCCGCTTGAACGCAGGAGGAGGGGGATGGCCTCTTCCAGCTGACATCATTTCCGGTCCTCACAGCGGCGAGCGGACCGGGAAATTTGAAATTAAAAAAAGCACCAGACGCCTTTGTAAGTCCTTGCAGCATGGAGGAGGAACAAACGGCAGGAGCCATGCAAGTCAGCCAGGCCCAGGTAAGCGGGGACAACGGTCTCTGTATCTTACTCTATGGGCATGTGTTATTTAACCTCTTTTTAAATTCTGGAAAATTTGGGAGCCTGCAACACTCTTCCTGTATCATGAATCAGGAAGTATGTGTGTTCTTTGGTGATTAAGTGAATCTGTGGGGGGATTTACTGGCTGACCTTAAAAAAGAGGGTTTAAAGTGTGTTAGCTCTTTTTTCTTCAGCATATTATGGTTTTGTGTTTCTAAAAGAAAGGATAAAAGCATATGGTTATTTTATGTATTTCAGAAAGTTAAAGAAAAGACCAAACATTCCTCCCCTCCTATTAAGAGGAAGTGTCCATCATGTAAAAATGTACTAAGAGTCTTGGACGAAGGTATTATGCAGGGCTTGCATTGCAGACTTAGTTAAGGAGGAAACCACTCCTAGTACACCTGCGTCCCAGCAAGGAGATTTATTGAACTCCTTCAGGAAAGAATTGGATACATTTGAGACATTCAGGTCTTATCTTGATAAACGCCCAGCTGCAGTTAGCAGCTCTGTACCTCGTTCCCAGTCATCTGTTTCTGCATCCAGAGGGGGCACTGACTCAGAGGATGAAGAACGTTGCGTTGTTAGACTCTGAGGAAGAAGCGGATGAAGAGAGAGAATCTTCTGCTTCTCGCTACAAACTATTCTTGGAGGAGGTGGATGACCTTTTAAAGACTATCCACACAACTCTAAATATCAGAGGATAAAACCCTATTGTCGTTACATGATAAATTGTTTCAAGGCATGGGTGAGGTGAAGCACAGGGTGTTTCCGGTGCATAAGTTTTTATCGGAAACTATAAAAAGGGAATGGAAGGACCCAGAGAGGGCCCCTTTCTTTTCTAGATCCCTCAAACGCAGGTTTCCCTTTGAAGAGGATAGCTCTCAGGTCTGGAACAAAAAAAACGAGGCTTGACGCAGCCTTTTCTCAAGTGTTGAGGAACACTGACCTTGCGTTTGAGGATATGGGTATCCTAAAGGATACCATGGATAAAAGGGCTGACTCCCTATTAAGGAAAGCACGGGATTCTACCCTAGCAAATTTGAAGCCAGCCATGGCCTCAACCGTGGTAGCCAGGAACTTGGAGCATTGGCTGGAACACCTGAAAGCCCATATCGAGGCAGGAACTCCCCGTAAGGATCTTTTAGATACACTACCTGTACTACTGAAGGCAGTAGGATACATAGCAGATGCTTCAGCTGAATCAGTTAAGATGTCAGCCAGATACTCTGCATTAATAAACTCAACCCGTAGAGCTCTATGGGTTAAGACATGGACCGGGGATACAGCCCCAAAGACCAAGCTATGCGGACTACCCTTTGAGGGAGATTTGGTTTTTGGCCCAGGTCTTGAAGCCATACTTGAACGGCTGACAAGAAAAAGGCCTTCCCTATAAAGAAAAAGGTGATCCCTCAAGGCAATAAAAATTTTCATCCTTTTTGGAAAACCCCAGACACAAGAGACAGGTTATAAAAGACCATGGAGGTCTCAGAGAGGGAGGGGCAAGTCAGGTGTACTATTTCGCCCCCCTACCCCAAATACAAAGAGCCAGTAACTGTCCTCCAACTGTGGGAGCAAGGTTACAAGCCGCTTTTTCACAGTGGAAAAAGATAAAGTCCGTTTATCCTGAAAACGATAATAGAGGGTTACAGACTGGAGTTCTCCCAACCCCCACCTGTTCGTTTTTATGTAACCCAAACTCCCAGAGAAATCTGTAGCAATGACATCAATCCTACAGGAATTGATTCAACAGAAGGTGATCATTAATGTTCCTCCCAAAGAGGTAGAACAGGGGTGCTATTCGCACATATTTCTGGTAAAGAAGCCTTCAGGCAAATTCAGATTAATTCTGAACCTGAAGATTCTCAACAGATCTATCAGGTATAAGAAATTCAAGATAGACACTATCTTTTCTGTAAAGGGTCTCCTGACCCCAAACTGTTTTATGGCATCCATAGACCTGAGAGATGCATGTGTCCTAAGGTTTTCGATCAAGAGGGGAGACTTAATCCTACATCTCCAGTTCAGAGCTCTCCCTTTCGGGCTGTCATCCTCTCCGAGGATATTCACAAAGATCTTAGCAGAGGCCTTAGTCCCACTCGGAGTAGAGGGAATCTCCATTGTCCCATATTTAGACGACCTTCTAATATTTGCCAAGACAGGGGATTTATTAGGGAAGGATCTGGAAAGACAAAGACACCTGGAGAGTCTCGGCTGGATAATAAACAAGGAAAAGTCAAACATGATTCCATCACAGATAATAAAATTCCTGGGTTATACTATCGATTCCAGACAGGAGAAAATCTTTCTTCCCGAGGAAAAGATAGAAAAGCTTCAGAATGCGGTAAAAAAAGACCCAGACAAACCTGCCAATTTCCTTCAGGGCAGCTATGTCTGTCTTGGGGCTCCTTACTGCATCAATACCAGCAGTACAATGGGCACGTTTCCACGCAAGGGATCTCCAGCAGGCAATCCTAAAAAATTGGTCCTATGGAGAATCCCTGGAAAAATTGATGAAAATGCCCCCTCAAGTTCAGAGGAAGCTCTGGTGGTGGAGGAGCCACTCAAATCTTGACAGGGGCCTGATCTGGTGTTTTCCCCTGGAGAGGAGGTTCTTTTAGTAGCAGTTACCTCAGCTAGAAGGGTAAGTGAGTTGCAAGCTCTATCCATAATAGAACCTTTCTGCTATATATTTCCAGACCGTGTAGTGCTAAAAACTGACCCGGGTTTTCTGCCAAAAGTTGCAACAGCATTTCATAGGGCACAAGAAATAATCCTACCTACCTTTTGCCCTACACCATCAAACTCTAAGGAGAAATCTTTCCATACTCTGGACGTGAGGTGTTTACTACACTATTTAGAAATCACGAGAGTTCAGAAAGTCAAATTCTCTCTTTATTCTATTCTCTGGATCATGTAAAGGATATAGTGCTTCCAAGAGCACTATAGGTAGATATCTGTGAATGGCCATCAGTGAAACCTATAGAGCTTCAGGGGCAGATCCTCCTACAGGGGTAATGGCCCACTCAACAAGGGTAGTAGCAACGTCCTGGGCGGAAAGAACAGGGGCTTCTCTGGGTCAGATCTGTAAAGCGGCCACGTGGACAAGTTTCTCCACCTTCACCCGCCACTACAGGTTGGACTTGCTATCAGCATCAGAACAATCATTCGGCAGGAGTAAGTACTCTTTTATCATCTCCAGCTGCTGTCCTGAAAGACGAAGGGAGAACTGGTAACGGTATTTCTACGAGTCTTTCAGGACAGCACCTGGAGAGAGAGCGCAGCTCCACCCACTTTTTCCCAGGAAACACTGCAGTCAGTTTTCTTTAAAGACCGGACGCTTCCACCATGGCCTCAGTTGTTCATAGAGTACCTCCAGCCATGCTGAAATTATATAAGCGAAACATAGCAATAACACTATATTTTATAAAACAATTAGGGCGGGTCATCGGCGCTGTGTTGAAAGACTCGTAGAAATACCGTTACCGGTAAGTCTAACTAGGGTTTTTTCTCTGTTCAAACCAGCAAGTTGAACGAAAAAAAAAACTGGCAGCTCTGGTCAGAGCCGCTGTACCAATGGTCCAACGTTAGTACACCGATCTACCCTGCTGAGCTGTTCTAATGGGGATGAGGCCCTCCCCGTCAGAACACTCCAGTCAGCGCTCTGACATTGGCTGAGGGCATTGATCGGGAGCCAGGTGGCTTCTGGTTTTCCAGTATACTCGTCTGACAGAAGCCGACCAAGTAGCATTTATTGAACCGCCATTTGGCCCGTGTGTACAGGGCTTTAGCTGGAAGCAATAGCGCTTCTATTTTTCTAAGCAGAGGAAAACTGTTGTATCAGTGTAATTCAGGGATGTGCAATTCCTTTTCCCCAGGGGCCAGATAAGAAACTGACAGAGTATTGGTAACTGTAAGCGCAAACACACAAGTCCATATATAACAGGAGATATAAAGGGCTGAGCAACTGAGTCCATAGGGGACAGGCTGGAAGTTCAAGGATTAAGTGGTAACCGGTAATGTAATGGTTAAAGTAGGCTAGGCGGCTGCTGTCCTCAGAGAGCTGGCTCTGTGATGGATGAGAGAGGGGTAGAGAAGGAAGCCTATTGAAGGAGCAGTGGCTCCGAGCGCGTAGCCTTCTCTCAACCTCCCTGCTAGCCCTCCTCCCTGGACGATCCCTCCCCTGGATACCGAACCCAGAAGCAGACGGACGACCTGTGACTTCATGCACGCTCCACGCCGGCCCCTAGTCTCTTCCTGATGGCCACAGAAGGAGCTCCCGCCTGGTAATCCACCTTCTGCAGCCCAGCATCCCTGCAGCGTCACCACCACAGCATCAGAGGGAACACAGAGGACCACATACCTATACAGATGAGCCTTTTATATGTTTTTATCCTGTAAGTGTGTTTTTACCTGGTGTCATTAAACATCATTTGTTAATACTACACTCAGGTGGCGCTTCCTTCTCTACCCCTCTCTCAGATAAGAAACTGAGACTGTTGTGGAGGGCTGAATCTAATTCTGGTCAATATAATTTTGAACGTGGGAAGGTACGTAAAAAAACACATTTGAAAACAAACACCTGGTACTAGGACTAATGGGTACAGCTGCTCATGAAGTAGTGTGCACACTCACCATTATTAGAAACAATAGTGAAGAAATGTCCTGTGTTGATCTGCTGTACACAATATTTGTGGAGGGCAGGCTGGCAAAAGCTGTGAGGAAGCTGACAGGCACAGGGGTTAATTAGCTGTGCTATTGTGTGACTGGCTGAGAGAGAACTGACAGAGCTGGAAGGAGAGAGTCTGAGATTGGTACAGCTGGGGTTTTCACAGCTCCTGAGGTTTGCAGCGTGCCAGCTTCAATCTGGCACTGATGGGAAGACCTTAGCTGGGTAGCATAGTGGTAGGAGAGCATCTGGATGTAGCCTAGAAGATGTCCAGGCGCTCTCTCTTCAGAACTAAGGCTCCCCTCTTTACCAATCAACTTTTGCAAAACCATGTCCTTATTAATGGGAATTTTCAGGCAATTCAAACATTATTTTGTAAAAAATGTAATTCAGTAAAATTTTAGCTTTAAAATTGTAGTATAAAAACATACATCATGAAGAAATTTGTGCTTTTTCACAAAAAAAAAAATGTACGAACAAAGTGCTTTACTGGATACCCCCATCTACTGGACATTTCCATCAGCTTACCATTATGGTGGAATTCTTAAGCAAGTAGTTGGGGAATACCACTTCCATGCATCTCAAATATACTGTTTTGTTAAAAGCACTTTGTCATGATGAAATTAGTGATTTTTTTTTTTTTGTAAATTATGTACTGCTTTTATACTACAATTTTAGCCACTTTCATACCACAAAATGTCATATGACGTCCTGGGCTTTCAGTGGGGATATATAAATGATTCCTACAGTTACAGGCATCCTTCAGATATATTTTTTTTAGCCGACGATTCCCTGCAACGTAAGAACAATCATAGAGGCTGTTCAGCTGCTTGATCGTTCTTACAGGCGGCGAGAGGGGAAGCTCCCACCGCCCTCCGGTGCTTCTACCAGCTCACCTGTGCTCTCAGCCATAAATTGGGCTAACTTTACGGTTTGCTTTTTTTTTTTTTGTTTTTTTTTTTTTTTGTTTTTTTTAAATCGCATTTGAAAAAATTGCTGTGTGACATAAGTTGCAGTGACTGCCATTTTATTCCCTAGCGTCTCTGCTAAAAAAGTGTTTGCATCTTTGCCGTTTTATCTCCCTAAGCCTTTTAGTCCAGATAAAGCCTGTACACACGGGCCGAATGTCGGGAGACAACGGCCGATTCCAAAAAAAGCCAACATTTGGCTCGTGTGTGTCTGTCAAACAGAAGCCGCCCATTCAGAAAACCAGCAGCTGACCATTTCCTGATCCAGGCTCTCAGCCAATGGCAGCGCTCATCAGAGTGTTCTGGTGGGGGGGCCCTCCCCCTGTCAGAACACAACAGCTCACAGGGGGAGTTCACTGAGAATGCCTCACACGGTTAGTACAGTGGATCCGAAAAAAAAACTGTTAGTGTGTACCCGGCTTTACACTAGCACAGGTCCAGTGCCTGAAGCTCTCCATCCAGATATCTATGGACATGCCCCTCTAAGCCAGTAAGCTGACATTGCGGGCTAGACAATGACCAGGTCTGCTCTACAGTATAAGGGGGTTGGCAAAGCTGTGGTCAAAAGTGGCTTAAGCTCTAAAGTAGTTGGTAGGTCTTGAGTCAAGTAGGCCTTCTGAATCACTTTAACTAGCAAAGATTCTAGCCAGTGTGTTGCTAGCAGATGACCCTTTCATGCCCCGCATTGAACTACAAAAAGTTATTGAGAATGCCTACTTTCAACAGAACGTCTCCAGAGGAGGTTGGGAATGAAGGAAGTACAATGTTTTAATTAAAAGACGACACCAGGTTCAAGACTACTGAATCTGAGGAAAAACTAGATAAGGTTCTGGATGGCTGAAAGTTTGCATCTCACATACTGTTTCCTAATATTCTGGTCCCAAGGTTTTGGTATAAGCCCAAGTTTAACCTTCCAAGGTACTGAACACAAACCTTTTTATGTAGGCCAGTCTGAAGAAACTAATATCAGAGCTGGAGTCGGTGACATGGGATTTTAATTGTTGCTTTCAGCAAAGTATAAAACAATATAGGTGTGACAGCGTTGTAAAAGTAAAATAAACAATTATGGTGATAAACACCGATATTGCAATAATATGAAAAAAGTCCAAAAACATAAAATGAATGAATCCACGTTGTGCAAAAAAAAAAAAAAAAAAAATGAAAAAACAAGCTTGTATGATATCTTCAGACAACCTCCATGAACAGAGTGCTCCCACCACCTCATGCAATGCTCGCTCACCTCCTTTAAATGACCCTGCAAGGGGTCAAACACGCCTTGCACCCTGTGCAAACTTTCCCTCCCAGGGATCATCAGAGAATCTTGGTGGCTCAAAAGATGATAGTAATCAAAAGCAGGTAGGTACTCCTTCCACTGTGCTGCTTCAAACTTTAAATCCACAATGACTACCGGTAAGTTCAGCAACACATGAAAAAAAATGAGAAAGTGCCTCCTATAGTGCAGTACCTGAGGGGTTAAAAATAAAACCACTCCACACCAGCTTAGCATTGAACTCACATTTAATGAAATTTTAAAAGCATTAAAAATGACATGACAGTCTCACTCAGTAGGAGTAGTAGTCCACCGCCAGGCTCCACCTCTACTAGTTTCACCACCTCCCACGTGGCTTCACCTGGAGGAATGAGCCCTGCGGCTATGGCGGGATTAATTTATAGTGTCATATAAAAAAAAATGTCAATTACCTAGTTTGGATACAGCTGCGGCGTTTGAAAGACGCCTGCACATGCTCAGTGTAAGGCCTCATGTTAGCACTGCTCATTGAAAGACTTACGTCGCGCTATTATGTGGTCATAACGCAACTACTTCCGGTCACAAATTGAGTACACACAAGGACTTCAACAAAATGGCTGTATTTAGGGGACATAAAAAATCAAAAGTAGAGGTAAAACCTTCAATGGAATATAAAACTCTCCAGATAATTATAAAAAAAAACAGACAATAACAATAAAATATGCTTAGCATCATCAATGGCTAAAATAATAAACAAGGCATCTAATAATATGATCATAATATATAATAGGATGCAGCGATGTATAACAGGATCACCAATCGAAAATGTCCATAATCCCTATATTAAAATGTCCTTTGTCTCTAGGGCATCAATTATAATAAAAAAGCAGGATAATATCCAGGTGAAAAACATATATGCATCCTAACAGGAAAATATAACAATACCGATATTAGAAATGCTGGTAACTTTAAAATTGCTGGTAATTTTTTTTTTATATCAAAAATGCTGGTAATTTAATTTTTTTATTAAAAATGCTGTCCCTTTTTTTTGTACTCCCTTCCTGTGGCTAAAAATGTATTCTTTTTGGTATTTAATCTTTTTGTCCGAACGCATGCATAACACTGTCTACAGAAAAAAAGCCTTTACCTGAGAAGAAAGTAAAATCTGGTGTTTTGGGAGGGTCTACTACATTCTTAGCGATTTTGTCCCTTAAATTTGGAGCTCGTCTATACGTAAATTTTGGGTTAGATGGTAATATTTCTTTAAGATGCTTATCTGTGGTAAGTATGGGCCAATGTTTTTTTGAACACCTTTTCTTCTTTTCTGTGTTGTACTGCATAATTAAGAATAATGGGCATATGGTCTTGGAAAATATTTTGTTTTGGCTTATCTTTTATTAGCGAGACCCTATCTATTCCATTCACCGTTACCAATTGATGATTAATATGGGCTTCTAGGTAACCTTTTTCAAGGAATCTTTTGCTGATTACATCAGCCTGTTCTCTGTAGCCTTCTTCATCGGTACAATTTCTGTTCAGCCTCATAAATTGACCTTTCGGTAAATTTAGTAACCATGGCGCAAAATGGCAACTTTTCATAGGTATATAACCATTC
This sequence comes from Aquarana catesbeiana, assembly GCF_042186555.1. Classification (NCBI taxonomy): domain Eukaryota; kingdom Metazoa; phylum Chordata; class Amphibia; order Anura; family Ranidae; genus Aquarana; species Aquarana catesbeiana. The sequence goes on from NC_133324.1 coordinate 728,647,702, forward strand.
CTGTCCACCATTTAAAAAAAATCTTTTAGTTTTGAATTTTCCTTCTGTCACTGATATCGTGAGATCCAGGAAATGGATTTGCTTTGTATTGTGTTCCCATTTGAAAAATATGCTCTGATTATTCTGATTGAGCTTGTTAAAGTGCATTAATGTAGTTTCCATGCCTCTCCAGACTATGAGAACGTCGTCAATATATCGTTTGTATAGATCAGTGTTTCTCAACTCCAGTCCTCAAGGCGCCCCAACAGGTCATGTTTTCAGGATTTCCCTTAGATGAAACGGCTGTGGTAACTACTAAGGCAGTGAAGCTGATCAAATCACCTGTGCAAAATAATGGAAAGCCTGAAAACATGACCTGTTGGGGCGCCTTAAGGACTGCAGTTGAGAAACACTGGTATAGATGCAGTTCCTACGGCGTGTCTTCATAGATGGCCTTCTCCTCTCATTGAGCCAAGAAAATATTGGCCACACTTGGGGCAAATTTTGCCCCATGGCAATACCCGTAATCTGTTTGAAATAATTACTGTTATGCCAAAAGTAGTTGTGTGACAAACAATATTCTAAACTCTCCAACAAAAAAGCCTGTTGTTTCCTTGAAAGTTCACTTAGGTGCTTCAATACTCATTGGGTCGCTTTAACCGCTTCCTGGTGCCCAATATTTGTGTATAATGAATTGACGTCCGCTGTAGCTAGTATACATGGACCTTCGATTTTGATTTCTTCCAATAATTGAATAAGGTGCTTAGTGTCTTTCAGGTATGCTTTGGTTTTCTGTGCTAATTGTTGCAGATGATAGTCCAAATATTGACCCAGTCTTGCCCCTACTGATTGTATTCCATTGACAATAGGGCGCTCGTGTGGATTCTTATTATCCGTGTGCCTCTTGGGGACTGTATAGATGATTGGGATTCTGCAGGTACTAGGTATCAAATATCTACTCTTTTTGTTTAGCACACCTTTCTTTATGCCCTTGTCCACAAGATATTCCAATTTTTGTTTTTGTAGCTTCTGGTAGGGTTACTTCTCAATGGAATATGAGTTTCACTATCTTCTAGTTGTCTTTTGAGTTCAGCAAAGTATATGTATTTTGTCCAGACTTTATGGTAAGAGTTTTTTGTGGTGGATTTCTAAGACCTCATTTGTGTAGAGACCACTTTCTGAGAGCAACCCATGTTAAATGTTTCTGCTTCTCAACTTCCATGGCACCAAGTGTAATCTGCTAGGACATAAGGTACTAGTCATAGTCTGGTATACAGTTCATCCAGAAAATAATTCACAGCACTTCACTTTTTCCACATTTTGTTATGTTACAGCCTTATTCCAAAATGGATAACATTATTTTCCTCAAAATTCTACAAACAATACCCCATAATGACAGCGTGCAAGAAATTTGAAATCTTTTGCAATTTTTTATTTTAAAATAAATGAAAAAAAAAAAAATCACATGTACAGAAGTACTCACAGCCTTTGCCATGACACTCAAAATTGAGCTTAGGTGCATTCTGTTTCCACTGATCATCCTTGATTTGTTGCTACAACCTTATTGGAGTCCACTTGGGGTAAATTTAGATGATTATATAAGGTCCCACAGTTCACAGTGCATGTCAGAGCACAAGCCATGAAGTCCAAGGAATTGTCTTTAGACCTCTAAAACAAGATTTTATCGAGGCACAGATCTGGGGAAGGGTACAGAAAACTTTCTGCAGCATTGAAGGTTGCAATGAGTACAGTGGCCTCCATCATCCTTAAATGGAGGAAGTTTGGAATCACCAGGACTCTTCCTAGAACGGGACGCTTGGCCAAAATGAGTGACCGGGGGAGAAGGACCTCAGGGAGGTGACCAAGAATCCAATGCTCACGCTGACAGAGCTCCAGCATTTTCTCTGTAGAGAGAGAAGTACCTGCCAGAAGAACAATCGGGCCTGTATGGTAGAGTGGCCAGACGGAAGCCATGCCTCCTTAAAAGACACGACAGTCAACCTGGAGTTTGCCAAAAGGAACCTGAAGGACTCTCAGACCAGAGAAACACAATTATCTGGTCTGATGAAACAAAGAACTCATTAGCATGAATGGCAAGCGTAATGTCTGGAGGAAACCAGGCACTGCTCATCACCTGGCCAAAACATCCCTACAGTGATGCATGATGGGGGCAGCATCATGCTGTGGGGATGTTTATCTGTGGCAGGAACTAGGAGATTAGTCAGGATTGAGGGAAAGATGAATGCAGCAATGTACAGAGACATCCTTGATGAAAACCTGCTCCAGAGCACTCTGGACTTCAGACTGGGGTGAAGGTTCATCTTCCAAACGACCCTAAGCACCAAGCCAAGATAACAAAATAGTGGCTTTGGGACAACTCTGTGAATGTCCTTGAGTGGTCCAGCCAGAGCCAAGCCTGTTTTTGTGCATTATGTATGTACTGTACAGACGCTATACGTCTTTCCATTTATATTGAATATGCAATATTATTAAAGTCATTCATTTTTATATCAGAGTTGGTGGTCTTTCAAAGTCCCACTTAGGGGGTATTTCTTTTCACTCCTGCACATTGGTGTCACCTGGCTATTACCAGTTACGATGGTTTTAGAAAACGACATCACGATTTAGTGTGTATTTCTATGTATATGGAATTTAACGTATGTAATTATGTGTTTACAGGATATTAAATATTTTAATACCCCCCATTCTATTCAATTGCTTCACATAAAGTCTCACCTCCTTGCTCCTTTTTCCTCATTTTGACAGGGATGGAGGCACATGACCTTACCAGGCCATGGGTTCATTTAAAGTCCCAAAATCCCCCGTTTATAAACGTCATCCTGGGGTAATTGTTTCCCATGACACAATACAGCATACACTGCAGAGAAATGGCATGCATGTGTGTCATCCACTAAGGAAGCCTCACCTGCCCATGCACAGAAAAGCCCACCTAGCATTTGCCAGGGCCCATGCTGAAAAAGACTGCTGGACTCTGATAAATGTTTTTGGAACTGATGGCTTCAAAAAACTGCAAGGAGTACAAAGAAAAATGCATGGGTCCTACAGTGAAACATGGTGGTTGTAGTCTCCCTCTGTGGGGCTGCATAAGTGCTGCTGGTGTTGGAGTTGTATTTCATTGATGGTATTGTGAATTCACAGGATGTACTGCTCTATGTTGAAAGAAAAGATGCTACAATCACTATGTGCCCTTGGTCGTCATGCACTTTTCCAACATAACAAAGATACAAAACATTAAGGCCGCCGTTACACTTCTGAAGAACATGGTGAAAATGATTCAGTGGCCAATGATGTCTCCTGATCTAAATCCAATGGAACACCTATGGAGAATTCTGAAGAGATAAGTTGAGCATCACTATCCAGCCAGAATCCAGGCTCTAAAAGAGGTCGGTCTTGAAGAATGGAAAAAGATTGATGTTGTAATATATGTCGCCAACTTGTTCATTCCATGCATAGAAGACTTGGTGTTGTCCTGTATGACCTCATCAAAATACTAGATGTAGTAGTTTTTGTTGTGGGGTGTATTCATGTTTGCATCCACTAATTTGAGTAAAACTGAAGATGTTTGTTTTGCTTGTGTCTATCTAGCAAGGTTACTTTGTGGTATAAGCAAGGAAGCCGAGACCTCTGCAGTGTGTAAATGTGCTTTTACTGAACAAAAATGATGCACATACAAAACTATTACAATATTAGGAATACAGTACAAGACTGACAGATATCTATAGCACGATGCCTAGCAAATAAGCAGAAACTATGGTCTGTAACAGTAGAAATACACTTAGAAGTTACTTAACGCCAGTTACTGTGTGTTTGTGATCTCCATTGACAACTAGGACTCAGGCTTCTTCAGGAATAAAGTACCTTCTTTGCTGATTACAGATGAGTCTCTTGGTGTTAAAGCATGAGTGGCCTCACTATGAGTCTCTACTGCTCCTTTTATTTGGGCTTTTGTTGACCAGTTTGTTGGCAGTTTAAGGTAAACGAGTTTGTAACCATTGTCAACAGTTCCCATTGTTACCAAGGCATTCATTTGAGAAACACTCAGACTAACCTGATCTTCGTTAAAAATCGAGTCTGAAAATCATTAGTTTAATATATCTATATATTAGATATATAATCTCTTTTTATTTATAGCAAACACAACACATTCCACCCTTGACTTTTCTCTCAGCCTACACACAGAAAATCTCTTCATTACTAACAACTCATTCTACACATTAATTTTCCTTGAATGCAACCCCTCCCATATTTCTGTCACTGAGAAGGTGTTTCAGTCTTTGGCTAAAAGTTCATTAGAAAGTCCATTCTAAAGTTCTTTAGAAACAAGTCCAGGCTTGTAATACAGCAAAGGTCTTGCTCTCCACAGCTCTTGTCTTCCATTATTCTGTACATCATTAAACCACTCTGGATCAAATCGGAGACAGCCTGTGACATGGAAAACAAAGCTGATTATCTGTTCCTTCTAATAATACATAAACAGTAGATCCCGACCCTTCTGCTATAATATCTCCTCTAACTGGCTTCTTGCCTGGATATCGGATCAACACTTTGCCACCTGCCTGTATCCACTTCTGACCCTCCCAAAGCACATCAATAGGGAGGAGAGGAAATATACTGATATTTTCCAGAAGATCACTGCTGTTTATCTTGGAAGGTTTGATGTTATGTAGCCTCACTTTCCACTCTTGCTGAGAAGTATCCACTAACCAGAGTCCCAGCCACTGTCTTGAAGCTCATCTCCCAATGCAAATATAACTTCAAACTTTCCTGCCAGATTCCCTCTCATTCCTAGATGGGCTTCAGCTATGTCATTCTTGGTTTCTAGGTCATGGGAAGCAGTAACATGGCATCGGTTAAGCCCTGTTCTTTCAGGAAACTTACATAAATACTGAACTCTGCACTCCAGCTGTCGAATATGTGGCCCAGCCCCTACCATCCTCTCATATGGTTTGCTTTTGGCCTAGAATTTAACATGACTGCCTATGTGAGGACCCGATCCTACCCCCTTAGTGTATGTGTGGGTGTAAGCTTGCATATCTGGTCCTTCAATAGCTCATTGTATCTTTCAATCAAACCAGCTGCCTGTGGATGATATCGGATGTGGCACAACCAATTCAGAATCTTTGGCCCACTGCTGTACTTTTGATCCGGTGAAGTGTGAGCCATAATCACTTTGGACTTGTTTGGGACACCCATGAGCAACAACAAGTTTCTGGAGCAGTTGAAACGTTGCGGCTTGATCTGCACGTTTGCAAGGATGAACAAGCAAAAGTCCTGAATAGGTGTCCACTGCAGTGCAACAATATCTCAGTCCATTGTTTCCCTGGGCAGGGGACCGATGAAGTCAATCTGCCAGATCGCTGCAGGCCTCTCACCCCTCTTAAATCAACCTGGTGGAGTACTTTAGCAATGGCCATTGTCGCAGTTCTCCACACTGTACAGTTCCCTATTACAGCCTTTATCATGTCCATGGATATAGGCAATCCTCTCTGCTGTGCCCATTCATATGTTGCTTTTCTGCCCCAAATGTCCAGATTGCTTGTGGGCAGAGTTGGCCAAGTTCATCAAGACAGGATCAATGTGCACAACTGCCTTCAGTTGAGCAATTTCATCTGCAACTCTTATCTAGTTCTCAAAGTCTGGACCTAGGGGCACATGTGCATCAACATGCCCCACTTTTGTTGTGTGGGAGAGAGCTTCCTTCCAGATGTAGTCCGACTTCCTTGCCTCTCCACACCACCTTTCCATGAATCATTCATTGGATTTCCAAGTGGGCATCTAAGTTGCCAGTCCTTTACAAACTGCCCAGCTGTCAGTATAGATAGTGACATGGGAAGAAGGATCCTCCTGAAGAGTCATCACTACAGCTTTTAACTCTGCATACGGACTGGATCCTCCAATTCTGGTCTCCTGCAGGATTGTCTGTTCTTGGGTTGCCCAGACAAGGCAGCTGGCAGAAACATCAGTGAACCACGCTGACTCTTTCATGTCTTCCGACAGAGACTCAAAGGGTGAAGCCTCTTGAATAGGGGAAGAATGCAGCACAGGAATTTCTTCTTCATGCTGGTAAAAGTAACAAGCCCTGCCAACTGTTTTGAAATGTCTAACATCCTCAGCTGCAATACCCCCTCTTTCTTGAAGGTACCACTTAAATTTCATCAGTGTCTGGTTCTGGGCTACAGCTGTCCTAGTGGTCAGTCCATTATCTCTCACCCATCCTGCTATTGGCAATGCAGTATGTATGGTGACTGTGTCCTTTCCTGTAATGGTCTCTACATGTTGAAGTGCTGTGTAGGCCCCAAACAGGTACTTCTCTAGGGGCGTGCATCTCTTCTGTGCCCCTGTCAGTTGTTTGGACCAAAATCCAATGGGTATTGCTCTTGTTCCTTTTTCATTTGGCTGCCACAGACTCGAAAATATGGTACCATCTTGCTCCACTACATCCAGCTGAAATGGTACTTCTTGTCTCATGGGTCCTAATCCCTGATGCTGCAAAATGGCTTCTGAACCCCATGAAAAGTCAGTTTTTTCCTGGTGACTAATAGAGATATTATATATATATACACACATACACACACACACACACACACACACATCTATATATACATCTATCTATCCATCCATCTATCAGGATAAGTCCAAGATGTGGGATGAACGATTTCCAGAATCCCACACTTCGAATGAACTTCTATGCCCTCCTCTTTGGTAGTAGGGGGCAACAGGGACTGGATAGTTTGCACAACTGTCTCTGGAATATTCCTCTGCAGCCTTGTCCACGTTCCCATGAATTTCACCTTTGGGGCAGGTCCTTGGACCTTGTCTTTGTTGACAGCCCACACTCTGTTCTCCATGTGCTGTATCAGCAGGTGCAGTGCTTCAGTTACATCTTCTTTCATCCCAGAGATCATGATGTCATCAATGTAGTGAAACAGTGACTTTCAAATTCAGGGTACTTAAATCTTGGGCAACCAGTCCATGACAAATTGTTGGAGAATGTACATTGTCTTGAGGAAGCACGGTGGAAGTGTACTGGCGGCCATCCCACACAAAGGCAACTTGGTTCTGACACGCTGGGTCTATCAAAATGGAAAAGAAACCATTACTGTCTATCACAGTGTAATATTCTCCTGCCTCTTTAGCAGTTTTCTCAATGATTGAGATCATATCAGGTACAGCCGACTTCAATGGAGGTGCCACTTTGTTTAGACCTCTGTAATCCACAGTCATTCTATATGTCCCATCAGGTTTCTTTACTGGGAACAGCGGAGACAAAAAAAAAAAAAAAAAAAAAGGACTTACGGCAGGTCTAAAGATCCCTATTCTCAACAGTTCTTGAATAGTCTCCCTAATTATCTTTGTGGCCTCCAGGAAGTCTGTACTGCTTGAGACAGAATGGCTTCTCTGGTGGAGGAATGCAGACAGAGGTCTATTGCGCATGACCTCTGACCACAGCCTTCACCGCCCTAACCAGATACGCTTTATCAGGATACCCGAATGTGAATGTACCCCATTCAATCTGAATAGACTGACCTTGAAGTACATCCATCCGAAGAATATTTTCAGGTAACTCTGATACCAAACATTTGTCATAAATCCTGATCCCTTGCCAATAGCCAATTTCACCCGTATCCTAACTGCTGGTGTGGTTTGCCCTCCCAAACCTTCTACATAAATCAGTTCTCCTTTGTTATGGGAAGGATTTCCTTGCAAAAGTGTAACTTCAGCTCCGGTATCAACTAAAGCCATTACATGTGTAGGAGAAGACAGCTCCACCGATCGCCACGATGCGCACCATAAACGGCACGCAGCGGCATGTTATCCTGAAGGACATCACATGACGCTCAGTCAGGATAACTGAATCACTGCCTGGCTGTCAATCTGCTATAGGCCTGGCGGGAAGTGGTTAAGGATGAGACTGCTGCATCTACTGCTCCTGACTGATACCTTTTAACAATGAGATCCCTCTGATGCTTTAAAAGCTCTCTGTGGACCATGGCTTTTGCTGTAAGGTGCAACTAAGAAAATGTCAAGAAAGGCCTACTAGAACAGTTGAATTTTATTTGGGGTAAATCATAGGCACTTTAAAGGGGTTGTAAACCCTTGTGTTTTTTCACAATAGTGCATCCTATGCAATACAGGACTGACCAAAGTACCAGGTGAAAGCGGGGGGGGGGTACAAAAAAAACAAAACCAATGCAGCCACCACCTCTAATAATTGGTATGTTGCAATATATAGGGCTACAGTAACAGTCCAAAAACAGGATAAACCTCTATTAGCTTTTCACATTGTTGGTCCATGTATGGGTCCAGGATTTGCCCAGCAAAGTGGTCTTCAGGGTCATAGGAATGGACCTCAGCCCTGGACTACATGCATTGTACCCTGAGCCAAGGTAAGCGCCCAAGCAGGATTCAGTGCCCAATGCAATAGTACAGGCTGTCCCCATGGCATAGAGCCTGGGTACAGTTCTCAAAGTATTAAGCAGGTTGCACCTGTTGTAATTATGATGTATAAATAACAATTTCTCATAAGTTTAAGATGGGGACATATGGTTGCAAAGTCAGGTAGGCTTCACAACAGAGGTCAAGCCCAGGGCGGTCACATGAGAATTTTTTTTAAAGTAGAACATGCTGTGTTCTTATAACTCAGTTATAAATCTGTACGTAGATTGATCAAAAAGTATATTTTATCATCTCTAAACTAGATTCAATTGAGAAGCTTTGAAGCAACAATAAAGCTTGGGAAACCCAGCAAATGCCATTGTTTTCCCAGGTGAGACAAGCCATTATCAAACAAAGTCTAACAAACTTATTGTGAGAACCCCAGGGATGTGTATACAGCTGGGCTACCTAAAAACAAATTGAGCCTGCCCAAAGTTCATTTCAAACATTTCTGAGAGACATCAGAATTCTGTCTACCCAGTGATAATTTAAAATACATATGATTATAAGTCATTCAAATTATATATTATATTCCAGGTCATAGAAACAATTATGTCTTTAGTGTCTACTGACCCAATAATTATTCTGTCATAAGGTAAAAATATGTTTTGATGTAGAACAAATTAGAAGAATTGTTTTAAGATACCAATCATTGTTATGAAAGACCTAAATCGTGACTTCATCTGCATAAAAACATACATAATGCATGTGCTGTCCCAAGATAAATAAGTATTCATAGGCTATACAAGAATTATACATTTATCCATATAATCATTTTATGTGATAATGATTAATCAAAATGATACTGAGTATTATAAAATTGTACCAGTTACCAGAGTCCCTGAATAATATAGATATTCATCAGCACCAATATACAAACAGATAAATAATATGTTCTATTTTTATAATGTGTAACAGATAGTTTAGAAAACGCTTTTCTGCCCTCAGACATGCCTAGTGGTTGAAGGTGATATTAACCGAATTCAGAAAAGGTTAATCATTAGATCTTTTTCCTACCAATGGAAAAGAAGTCATACCTTTTGGGCTGAGCTTATAATTTTTATTATCCTATTGTCGGACATGGTATTTAGGAGCCAGATAGATGCCATGGAAGGAGGCTCAATCACCCACTCAGACACGCACACACATCAACTCATACCTCTTTATTCATGAAGATTCCTTGACACCTTATGCTTTGAAACTTGGAGGTCACAAGAAATAATTCCTCTTTAACCACTTGACCACTGGGCACTTAAACCCCCCTAATAACCAGACCAATTTTCAGCTTTTGGTGCTCTCACATTTTGAATGACAATTACTCAGTCATGCAACACTGTATCTATATGAAATTTTTGTCCTTTTTTCACACAAATAGAGCTTTCTTTTGGTGGTATTTAACCACTTGACGACCGCCTCAAGCTGATGTACGTCAGCAGAATGGCACGGGCAGGCAAAATCACGTACCTGGTACGTGATTGCCTTCCCGCGGGCGGGGGGTCCGATCGGACCCCCCCCCGGTGCCAGAGGCAGTCATCTCTTCCCAGGCGATGAGAGGTGAGGTGGAGGCCATCCATTCGTGGCCACCCCCTCCCGATCGCTCCCGGCGAATGAAAATCCTTCCTGTGCCTCTGTAATGTAAACAGAGGCACAGGAAGTGATGTCATCCCTCCTCGAGCCGGTCTTTTCGATCCGGCGCCGAGGAGAGAAGACATCAAGTAAGTCTGCACAACACTACACTGTCAGTAGAACACGCCAGGCACACTTGTCACCCCCGGATCACCCCCCTGTCACACTGACACCAATAGCAGTTTTTTTTTTTTGCATTGGTGTCAGTTTGTGACAGTTATAAGTGTTAGGGCAGTTAGGTTAGCCCCCTTTAGGTCTGGGGTACCCCCCTTTAGGTCCAGGGTACCCCCCTAATAAAGGTTAACCCCGTGATCACCCCCCGTTGCCAAGCAATCGTTTTTCTGATCGCTGTATTAGTGACACAGGTGACGCTAGTTAGGGAGGTAAGTATATAGATTTGCTGTCAGTGTTTTATAGCGACAGGGACCCCCATATACTACCAACTAAAGGTTTTAACCCCATGATTGCCCCCTAGTTAACCCTTTCACCAGCGATCACCGTATAAGTGTTACGGGTGACGCTGGTTGGTTAGTTTGTTTTTTGTAGTTTATTATAGTTTTAGGGCACCCGCCGTTTATTACCTTATAAAGGTTTAACCCCCTAATTGCCCGGCGGTGATATAAGTTACGTTTTCAGGATCAGATAAGGTCTGCGTCGCCCCAGGCAGCGTCAGGTTAGCGCCAGTACCACTAACACCCACGCACGCAGCATACACCTCCCTTAGTGCTATAGTATCTGAACGGATCGATATCTGATCCGATCAGATCTATACTCCCCAGCAGTTTAGGGTTCCCAAAAACGCAGTGTTAGCGGGATCAGCCCAGATACCTGCTAGCACCTGCGTTTTGCCCCTCGGCCCAGCCCAGCCCAGCCCACCCAAGTGCAGTATCGATCGATCACTGACACTTACAAAACACTAAGCACACATAACTGCAGCGTTCGCAGAGTCAGGCCTGATCCCTGCGATCGCTAACAGTTTTTTGGTAGCGTTTTTATACAGTCGCTAACAGTCAGGAGCTTTTTTGCCTGTGAGTCTCACTAGTGTACCCCTAAATTTAGAGCCCAAAATGGCAAATCGAAGGCACACTAGTGAAGAGGCCTACACGTTTCTGAGCATGACAGATAGTGAAGAGGAAGTCACTCATCTGTCAGATTCAGGCTCAGAATACGATCCTGTAGAGGACAGCGGCTCCATGACAGATAGCTCTGACGACGGAGTTGTGGTCCCTGCTAAGGTCTGGCGTACCAGGCCCCAATCTTCTTCTTCTGTCCTTGAAGTGCAAGAACCGCAGGCCCCTCGTATGGAGCAGAGAAGTACTAGTGCCGCTATTCCTTCTGGTGAACTGGCAAGCCCCAGCGGCCTAGTACACCCTGGTCGTACATCCAGCACTGCAGTAACACTTGGTGACGTGGCGAGTCCCATAAGTGCAGTTCAAGCTGGTGAGGTGGCAAGCACTAGTAGTGTCCCGCTGCCACCAAGAAGACAAAGACTGGCCCGTCGAGCCCATAGTGCCCTTCCTGCTGCATTCGCCAATCCGAATTGGGAACCCACCACTTCTGCAGCACCCGTACTTCCCCCATTCACTGGCCAACCCGGAATTCAGGTGGAAACAGTTGATCTTACGCCACTGGATTTTTTTTCGCTGTTTTTAACCGAAGATCTCTATAGATCTATTGTGGACCAAAGCAATTTATACGCTGGTCAACACATCGCCACTATTCCCCAGTCCTCCCTTGCCAGAGATTGGAGACCAATTACGGTCTCCGAAGTTAAGATCTTTCTGGGCCTTTCCCTCAACATGGGCTTGAATAAAAAGAGTAAGTTGCGGTCATATTGGTCCACTGACCCAATTTACCATGCGCCCGTGTTCTCTGCCTCCATTGCCAGGGCACGATACAAGCAGATTTTGCGGTTCATGCGCTTCAACGACAATGAACTCTGTCATCCTCGTGGAGACCCTGGATACGATCGGCTCTACAAAATTCGGCCCCTCGTAAACCACTTCAACCAACGTTTTGCAGACTTGTTTACTCCCCATCAAGTTGTCTGCGTTGATGAGTCCCTGATTAAATTTTCTGGACGCTTGTCATTCAAAAAGTACCTTCCCAGCAAGCGTGCCAGATACGGGGTCAAGATGTATAAGCTCTGTGACAGGGCCACAGGCTATACATGTAGTTTTATGGTTTACAAGGGCAAAGATAGTCACGTAGAGCTGACAAACTGCCCTGACTACATAGGAAGCGCTGGCAAGATAGTGTGGGACTTGGTGTCACCCTTATTCGGAAAGGGGTACCACTTGTACGTGGACAATTATTACACGAGCGTGCCACTTTTTAGTCACCTTTTTGATCAACAGATTGGAGCATGTGGCACTGTGCGACCTAATCGCCGGGGCTTTCCCCAGCGGCTTGTAGATTCCCATCTTAGGCTGGGGGAGAGAGCCTGCTTGAAGTGTAATAACTTACTCGCTATGAAGTGGAGGGACAATAAGAATGTTTTCGTTCTTACCTCCCTTCATGCAGACACGACGGTCCAAATTCCTACGGCGACTGGTGTTGTGGAGAAACCCCTCTGTGTCCACGAATATAACCAAAATATGGGAGGGGTGGACCTCAACGACCAGATGTTGGCGCCGTACCTAGTTGCCCGTAAGGCCAGACGCTGGTACAAAAAAGTGTCTGTTTATTTATTTCAATTGGCTTTGCTGAATGCTCATGTGCTATACAGAGCTTCAGGACGGACTGGAGCCTTCCTTAAATACCAGGAAGAGATCGTCAGAGCCCTTCTGTATCCAGACGGTGCTCCACCTCACCTTCCCCAACCAAATGCAGTAAGCCGGCTGCATGAGAGGCATTTTCAATATGTCCTCCCGAGTACCCCTACCCAACGAGCCCCCCAAAAAAGATGTTGTGTCTGCAGCAAGCACAGATTTAGGTGTGACACCCGGTATTATTGTCCCTCCTGTCCTGACAATCCTGGTCTTTGCATGGGTGAATGTTTTGAACGCTACCATACACTAGTGGAGTATTAGCGTAGGGTACAGCACTGCACAGACTAGGACACACTTTCACAGGGTCTCCCAAGATGCCATCGCATTTTGAGACCCAAACCTGGTACCAGTTAAAAAAGTTAGTTACAAAAAAAAGTGTAAAAAAACAAAACAAAAAAAAGTAAAAAAAAAATATAAAATAAAAAAAACAAAAATAGTTGTTGTTTTATTGTTCTTTCTCTATTGTTCTGCTCTTTTTTATTGTATTCTATACTGCAATGTTTTATTGTTATGTTTTTATCATGTTTGCTTTATAGGTATGCAATTTTTTTATACTTTGTTTTTTTTTATTGTTAACCACTATTTTGTTTTCAGGTAAGCCATTCAGCTGCAGAGCGGATTTATTTATCTTGACAGCAACAGCGTTTGCTCCCACGATACATAAAGCCGTGACTCCAGCGCTGTCGGAGGTGATTTCACCACCACAGTTACATACTTCAGCATATATGCCGAAGCGTGGGGGCAGCAGTGGGTGGAGGAGCGATTTGCTCCTGTCTTTTGTGGGAGGATGCCCCCATGCTTCGGCATATATATATTTTAGGCACAGGTTGCGTTAAATGTTTTATTTTTACTATGTTTTTTTGTATTTGCTTTGCAGGTATGGTAAGTCTTACTGTTATACTGTAATGTTACTTTGTTTTATTGTTAACCATCATTTGCTTAGCAGGTACGCCATTCAGTTGCAGCGCGGATTTATTTATCTTGACAGCAACAACGTTTGCTCCCACGATATATAAAGCCGTGACTCCAGCGCTGTTGGAGGTGATTTCACCACCACAGTTACATACTTCAGCATATATGCCGAAGCGTGGGGGCAGCAGTGGGTGGAGGAGTGATTTGCTCCTGCCTTTTGTGGGAGGATGCCCCATGCTTCGGCATATATAAATGGTGAATGTATGCCCATCGTTAGAAGTGGGTGGATGAAGGGAGGTATTCTAATGGTGGGCATACCCACCGATCAATATCTTTTTTTCGTTCAGCCCACAGGCTGCATGAAAAAAAGTTTACAATATATGCCCAACAAGGACCAGCAACGTACTGGTATGTTGCTGGACTTTGGGTGGTTATACCAGAATGATGTCTGCAGGTTTAGGTATCATCTTGGTATCATTCTTTTCAGCCAGCGGCTTTCATGTAAAAGCAATCCTAGCGGCTAATTAGCCTCTAGACTACTTTTACAAGCAGTGGGAGGGAATGCCCCCCCCCCGTCTTCCATGTTTTTCTCTGGCTCTCCTGTCCCAACAGGGAACCTGAAAATGCAGCCGGTGATTCAGCCAGCTGACCATAGAGCTGATCAGAGACCAGAGTGGCTCCAAACATCTCGATGGCCTAGGAAACCGGAAGCTACGAGCATTTCATGACTTAGATTTCGCCGGATGTAAACAGCGCCATTGGGAAATTGGGAAAGCATTTTATCACACCGATCTTGGTGTGGTCAGATGCTTTGAGGGCAGAGAAGAGATCTAGGGTCTAATAGACCCCAATTTTTAAAAAAACCTGTCACTACCTATTGCTATCATAGGGGATATTTACATTCCCTGAGATAACAATAAAAATGATTTAAAAACATAAAAATGAAAGGAACAGTTTAAAAATAAGATTAAAAAAAAAAAAAAAAAAAAAAAAAAAAAAAGCACCCCTGTCCCCCCCGCTCTCGCGCAAAGGCGAACGCAAGCGTCGGTCTGGCGTCAAATGTAAACAGCAATTGCACCATGCATGTGAGGTGTCACCGCGAAGGTCAGTAATTTTAGCAGTAGACCTCCTCTGTAAATCTAAAGTGGTAACCTGTAAGGGCTTTTAAAGGCTTTTAAAAATGTATTTAGTTTGTCGCCACTGCACGTTTGTGCGCAATTTTAAAGCATGTCATGTTTGGTATCCATGTACTCGGCCTAAGATCATCTTTTTTATTTCATCAAACATTTGAGCAATATAGTGTGTTTTAGTGCATTAAAATTTAAAAAAGTGTTTTTTCCCCAAAAAATGCGTTTGAAAAATCGCTGCACAATTACTGTGTGAAAAAAAAAAAATGAAACACCCACCATTTTAATCTGTAGGGCATTTGCTTTAAAAAAATATGTTTGGGGGTTCAAAGTAATTTTCTTGCAAAAAAAAATAATTTTTTCATGTAAACAAAAAGTGTCAGAAAGGGCTTTGTCTTCAAGTGGTTAGAAGAGTGGGTGATGCGTGACATAAGCTTCTAAATGTTGTGCATAAAATGCCAGGACAGTTCAACACCCCCCCCCCCCCAAATGACCCCATTTTGGAAAGTAGACACCCCAAGCTATTTGCTTCATTTTCAAAAACAAATGAGAGCTGCAAAATACTCACCATGCCTCTCAGCAAATAGCTTGGGGTGTCTACTTTCCAAAATGGGGTCATTTTGGGGGGTTTTGTGCTATCTTGGCATTTTATGGCCTTCGAAACTGTGATAGGTAGTGAGGAGGTAGTGAAATCAAAAATTTACGCCCTTAGAAATCCTGAAGGCGGTGATTGGATTTCGGGGCCCCGTATGAAGCTAGGCTCCCAAAAAGTCCCACACATGTGGTATCCCCGTACTCAGGAGAAGCAGCAGAATATATTTTGGGGTGTAATTCCACATATGCCCATGGCATGTTTGAGCAATATATCATTTAGTGACAACTTTGTGAAAAAAAAAAATTGTCACTTTCCCGCAACTTGTGTCAAAATATAAAATATTCCATGGACTCAACATGCCTCTCAGCAAATAGCTTGGGGTGTCTACTTTCCAAAATGGGGTCATTTGGGGGGGGGGGTTTGTGCCATCTGGGCATTTTATGGCCTTCAAAACTGTGATAGGTAGTGAGGAGTGAAATCACAACTTTACGCCCTTAGAAAACCTGAAGGCGGTGCTTGGTTTTCGGGGCCCCGTATGCGGCTAGGCTCCCAAAAAGTCCCACACATGTGGTATCCCCATACTCAGGAGAAGCAGCTAAATGTATTTTGGGGTGTAATTCCACATAGGCCCATGGCCTGTGTGAGCAATATATCATTTAGTGACAACTTTTTGTAAATATTTTTTTTTTTTTTGTCATTATTCAATCACTTGGGACAAAAAAATAAATATTCAATGGGTTCAACATGCCTCTCAGCAATTTCCTTGGGGGGTCTACTTTCTAAAATGGGGTAATTTGGGGGGGTTTTGTACTGCCCTGCCATTTTAGCACCTCAAGAAATGACATAGGCAGTCAAACTAAAAGCTGTGTAAATTCCAGAAAATGTACCCTAGTTTGTAGACACTATAACTTTTGCGCAAACCAATAAATATAGGCTTATTGACATTTTTTTTACCAAAGACATGTGGCCGAATACATTTTGGCCTAAATGTATGACTAAAATTGAGTTTATTGGATTTTTTTTTATAACAAAAAGTAGAAAATATCATTTTTTTTTTTCAAAATTTTCAGTCTTTTTCCGTTTATAGCGCAAAAAATAAAAAATGACAGAGGTGATCAAATACCACCAAAAGAAAGCTCTATTTGTGGGAAGAAAAGGACGCAAATTTCGTTTGGGTACAGCATTGCATGACCGCGCAATTAGCTGTTAAAGCGACGCAGTGCCAAATTGGAAAAAGTCCTCTGGTCCTTATGCAGCATAATGGTCCGGGGCTGAAGTAATCACCGCTGGGTTCTTTATTTTTTGCGCTATAAAAGAAAAAAGACTACCTCACATGTTTGGTTTGAACACTATTTTCATATGTGGGCGGGACTTACGTATGCGTTCGCTTCTGCATGCGAGCACACAGGGACAGGGGCGCTTTAAATTTTTTTTTTTTTTTTTTTTTATTGTTCATTTTACTTTATTTTAGTTTGATGCTTTTTTCCAAAAAAAAATTTTTTTGACCACTTTTATTCCTATTACAAGGAATGTAAACATCCCTTGTAATAGGAATATGGCATGACAGGTCCTCTTTACAGTGAGATATGGGGTCAATAAGACCCCACATCTCACCTCTAGGATGGGAAGCCTGAAATTAAAAAAAAAAAAAATAAAAAGATCCTGGCTTCGATCGTAGCGGTGAGTCGGTAGAAGCACCGGAGGGCGGCGGGATGGGGGGGGGGGGACATCCCCTCTCGCCTCCCGTAAGAATGATCAAGCAGTGGAACAGCCACTATGATTGTTCTTATGGTGTAGGGAATCGCCGGCTGAAAAAGCTGATATCTGAAAGACGCCTGTAGCTGCAGGGATCATTCAGATATCCCCACACAAAGTCAAGGACGTTGTATGACAGCCGGCGGGCGGGAAGTGGTTAAAAACGCTTTTTTTTTTTTTTTTTTTTTTACACAAAGTTGTCCATTTATACAATATTTCTAACACATAGCATGTACATACCAAAAATGACACCCCAAAATAGATTCTCCTACAGAGTACGGCGATACCACGTGTGAGACTTCCACAGCCTGGCCACAGAGGCCGAGTACAGCTGAGTACGGCCGAGTATGGCTGAGTATTGCAGGGTATGGCGGGGTATTGCAGAGTATGGCAGGGTATCGCCGAGTATGGCTGGGTATCACCGAGTATTGCAGAGTATGGCTGAGTACGGCAGAGTATTGCAGTGTACGGCAGGGTATTGCAGTGTACTGCGGGGTATTGCAGAGTATTGCAGGGGTATTGCAGTGTATTGCGGGGGTATTGCAGAGTATTGTAGTGTACGGCGGGGTATTGCAGAGTATTGCGGGGGTATTGCAGAATATTGCGGGGGTATTGCAGAGTATTGCGGGGGTATTGCAGAGTATTGCAGAGTATTGCGGGGGTATTGCAGAGTATTGTGGGGCATAGCAGAGTATTGCACAGCATTGCAGAGTAGTGAGGGATGGCTGAGCATGGATGGATGGATGGATGGATGGATGGATGTCACTGTGCAGCGCTGTGGGCACTACACATCCAGCCCACAGCGCTGCAGCCATCCATCCCCCTCTCCGTTCACAGTGTACTGATCGATACACAGGAGGGGAGGAGAGGAACCGGCGTCATCAGATGACGCCGGTTTGTTTACATGTGATTGCTCCGTCATTTGAAAAGCGGCCATTTACCAGGATCCGTGATGCGGCCCCGGCGGTCACAGATGTGTTTGGGTGCATCATATGACGTCCTCCCAGAGTTAAGCAACCGCCCTGCAGCCGTCATTCGGCTAAGGGCCGGTTGTTAAGTGGTTAAGAATAGCCATTTTGAAAGCCACGGCAGCCATTCTAAAAACGCTGGTAACCAGCAATTCGGACCAGTAGCCATTTTTGGAATGAGTAATTATGTCATGTTGATTTTTACCTTATATTCATTTGTGTTCTCTTCGATATTGATTTGAGTATTATACAGCTGATAATTATTCTCTCGAATCAGTAACCGCTTTGTAGATTTTTCTCTAAAGATTCCATTTTCAATATTTTTAATTTGCACAGTCTCCATCTTATTTACATAACAAATGTCTAATTTTATTTCACATTGTTAGCCACTTACCTGCAGTATAGCAACAGTTGAAATTGTGAAAAACAGACAGACATTCTTGTCTTATTGCCGTTTGTACAAGGTTATTGATTCTACAGGGAAGTTCATTATTGCTGTGTCCTTTCAAAAGTACTACACTCCCATTTAACAGGTGTTTCAATTGATATTCAAGCTTTTATGTAGCACAATTATTTTAATTATATGTAACATTTGTTTTTGTCAACCAATAAATAACTATTTTGTATGATTACATGTCTGGTGAATAAATTTCATATTTTTAGACTGTGGTCATATTTGATTGATGCTGTATGTTAAATTATTGTTTAAAATTACTCAAATAATGTACAGGAAAATTATCCTCATAAGCACAACACTTCAGATGCACTGCTTCTATTGGTAAAGTAGAAGGCAATGAAGAGTTGATTGAAGTATTCAAAGTAAATAAAAACTAGTTAAGCATAGAAACTTCTCCTTAAGGGAGACGAGGTCCATCACCTGAGGATACTAGCTAAAAAAAAAAAAAAAAAGTTAGGGATCATGGCATGGGGAGGTTTCTAGGGGGTTCATCTATGGGGGCCAGGTCCAAAAGCTTGCCAGTGTCCAATCACCTGAAGGTAGCAGCCTATAAACACAGAGTCAATCAATATCCAGCCTGTGTCCTGTATTGTATGAGAAAACGTGCTGTAACGGCTTAAAATGTGGCTGCTGGAGTTTTGTTTTCATTTGTTAGGCAAGTCCAGCTAAGTCTGCTGCTAGTGCACCTGAGCTCTCCCCCCGATTGGATATGTTACTCTCCAAAGGTGTCTGTTGCTCCTCCGGTGGCGACACCCTAAAACAGAAGTGTGTTACATTAACCCCTTCACGCCGACTGTACGCAAATTTGCATTCATGGCTTGAAGGGGTTATAACAGGGTAAAGCCTGCAGCTGCAGGTATCACCCCGTTACTGTTTTTTTTAGAGCGGGCGGTTGGCTCTTTAGTGATAACAACCGATGCAGCTAAAAGCCGCTCAGCTGTTATCCTAAATGAGGCCCAGGCCTCCCGTCCGACTGGGGGATCCCAGCCACCAGCCGGCAGCACGTCCTCCGGCTAGGCCGAGACCCAAACAAAGCTGGATTCAGCTCTGATTGAGTCTGTGATGTAAAATCCCAGAAGGGACATCACAAAGTCCCTTCCAATTTACTTGGCTGCCAATGGGGCCAATTTAGAAAAAAAAATAAAAAAAAATTACAGCATTCAGAATGACCAATTTTGACGATCTGAATACTCTTAAGTGCAAAGGAGGGATTTGGTTACCCCGGAAACCTCTTTTTTTTTTTTTTTTTAAATGGAGGAGTACCTGTCCCCACCTATTACTGTCACAAGGGATGCTTGCTTACATTCCTTGTGACAGCAATAAAACTGTTTAGTTTTTTTTTTTTTTTTTTATTCATGAAAGTCTTTTTCCCCCAAAAAAAGGATTTGAAAGACCACTGCACAAATACTGTGACATAAAATATTGCAATGATCACACAAGGACAATTAGTAGCACCGTTTTCCTCTCTTGCTTTATTTTCTTAGACTATGCAGAATGTGCACTGGAGGGAAGGTGTAACTTAGCCTAAACTAAGACCAGGGGATTGTTACAGCATCCAAGGCTAGGGCTAGAGGATGCCTGATTATGGAAACAGAGGTAGTGTGTTGTTGAATCTGGAGGCAAGGGTTTCCACATCTGGACTTTCCCATTTTTGGCAAATCAGACTAAAAAGATATCTGGATAAAAGGCATTTTTCCCTTGATCCAAGCAGTTGCAGATGAGATAAATCCACTTTCCAGTTGTCCACTCCTGGGAAGTTTCCTTCCATGAGATTATCCGATTTGCTTACTTTAAGGCAGCACAACTCCTGGTGCCCCACTGATAGGTGATGTAGGCCACAGCAGTGGCATTGGCTGACTGCACCTTGATTTCATGCTCCTTCAGAAGGGGGGTCCAGTGATGCAAGGTCAACTGGCTGCTCTGAGCTCCAAGATGTTGTTGGGAGCTTGGTTTTACCCCAGTGGCCATTTTCTTCCTTGGATTGGAACACTACTTCCCTATCCTGAGACTTGCTTTTGTTGTGATAACTTTCCAATTCCTGAGCATGTGCTCTTAGAGAAAAAAACATTTTCAAGCATAAAGAGTTGCTAGGGATGTGTCCAGGACTAGGCCCACGTATTCCAGGAGAAGGGAATACTGGACAGCAGATTTGTTCACCCAGCAGGAAGGTCTGAAGCATCTGAATTGTCTTATGGACTTTTCCTGATAGTTGGAAGGGAGAGGAGTCCTTGAGAAGGTCTTCTAGATATTTAAGTGTTGGAATTTAAAGGACTTCACAGAGTGAGAGAATAAGAATGCCCCCATTAGGCTTTTGTACTATAAACAAATTTAAGTACAATCTTTTGAAGCGGTCTTGTGGGGCTATTGGAATGACGACTCTCCGGGACAAGAGATGTTAAGGGCATTCTGCAAATCTAACTGTTCTTGGGCAGTTTTTGATGGATTCAAAATCAATCAGGTGGCTCACCAAACAGGTATCATCCTGGGAAGGGGATATGTGTGAGGCACCTTTTGACAGTAGCTTCAGCTGTCCAAGCTTTCACCCATAAGCTTCTCTGCATATGATTGGAGATTAGGTCCATTCTGGAAAAAAAAAAAAGGCAGAAGAAAAGTGCCATGTGCCCTGCAACAGCTTCATCTTGAAATACATGGTCATGTTGATTGTGTATTGCCCTAGTCCAGTTAGCTGCAGTTTGACATACTAAAGCGGCAGTGAGAGCAGGTTGCAGGGCTGGAGCAAAGAGAGCCTTTAGAAGAGTGTAAAGCAAAAGCCCTTTTGTTTGCAAACTTTTTCCACTGGGTAGAGTTCAGCAAATATTTTGGTGGATTAAAAATCCTTTCTGGCGTTATCCAGTCAGACTGCACATTCTAAATTTTCTGTTACGAACAGGGAGGATTTTGCAGGTCTCTTTGAACGCAAAATGGGCATGAGGAGATGGAGAAGAGTCAGTCTGCACAATGCCAGGGCTTTTGCAGACCGAGGAAATGAACTTTTCAACATTAGCAAGTATGCTGTGTGTTGCTTCCTCTTCAATATGACAGTAGTCTTGGGAAGAATAGTCTTCCATAGCTTCCTTCAATACTGTCTCAATATCCTCTGCATTCTATACCCTGTCTGCGGTCTCTAGAACTGGCACATTGGTTGAGAAACAGGAGTAGGAGAAGAGGTGTAGCGTTTTTTGAGCCCTGGACAAAGATGACTGTATTAAGGCTGTAATCTGGCAAGGAACTGTGACACGGATGCAAAGAATTCTTCTTAAGTTAAATATGCTGCTTGTTGCATACCTGAAACAGAACTAGAATCAGATGCAGAGATCAGTGTTCGAGTGGAATCCTGCTCTAAACTAAGGGACGCATCACCACTCAGAGGTTGAGTGTTGTGCAGTCCTTCAACAGTAATAATGTTCACCTGCTCTTTGCCATACAGCTACAAGTGAGGGTATTCCTCTGTGAGGTACTTAAGAAATAGGGAGCAGAGTATAGGGCAAGCATGACTGAAAGAAGGGCATGGTAACCCAGGTGTAGACGTCCTGTAATGAATCCTTGTGGCAAAAAGGTGGCAGAAAGTACCTGAGTATCTTATAAGTGCTCACGGTGGAAGTGGCTGTAAAGTGTGAAACCTGTGGTGTCATATGAGTGGTTGAGTTTTGGCACCAAGTTTTAAAATAAATTCAAGATTAATCACTGCGCTAACATTAATAAAGCAGCTGACATAAATTGTATGGCAATAGTGTCCATAGTGTTAAAACAGAGTCCTTGTTCAGGCAAACAGCTGGAACCATCCACGGTGTAGACAATGTGAGCATGAAATTATCCTCCACCGAACATCAACACACCGAGCCTCTTACCAAAGAAAATGGGCCACTGAGTTAAAGGTGGTCAAACAAGCGTTATATATCCACAGCGCCACAGAACCACTTCAACTGGATCATAGAGCTGGATCTTGTAGTCTCACCAAATGGAGATTCATAGGTACAAGTATGAAATAAAAAAAGGCAACTCCTCATGGTGTAGTATTTAAAACCAGGGTGAATTTATTTAATAAAAAAAAGCCAGGGTACTCGCATTTCTTTAGATAAAAGCAGGCATGTCAGTAGCTACAATCTGTCATGGATATCAATTGTTTCCAACCACAGACATGTCTGCTTTTATCTAATAAAATGTGAGTACCCTGGCTGTTTTTTATGACATAAGGAGTTGTGCTGCCTTAAAGTAAGCAAATCAGATAATCTCATGGAGGGAAACTTCCCAGGAGTGGACAACTGGAAAGTGGATTTATCTCATCTGCAACTGCTTGGATCAAGGGAAATATGCCTTTTATCCAGATATCTTTTTAGTCTGATTTGCCAAAAATGGGAAAGTCCAGATGTGGAAACCCTTGCCTCCAGATTCAACAACACACTACCTCTGTTTCCATAATCAGGCATCCTCTAGCCCTAGCCTTGGATATAACAATCCCCTGGTCTTAGTTTAGGCTAAGTTACGCCTTCCCTCCAGTGCACATTCTGCATAGTCTAAGAAAATAAAGCCTTTTTTTAAGCCAAATATAAAAAATTTATCTGACTTGGTCATACTTCTATTGGCAAATAAATGCTTAGTTGTGGAGCCAACCCTCCCTACATATTATCTGTTCATGGTGGTTACAGTACCAATTTATAATTTATATGATGGACCCCCGGTTTTCAAAAAACTAGTTGTTTTGGGGGGAAAAAAAAAACAGCAAGTTTTAGAAATGTTTTATTTACCAACATTTTGCTTTAAGACAGCATATAAACAAGACAAACCAGCACAGAAATAATGTTCCTATAAAAATGAAAACATTGACGAGTCAAATTTATCCATGCATAGGAATACATGTTAAATCTTTCTTTTACATGTATAGAAAAATTTATATATATATATATATATATATATATATATATATATATATATATATATATATATATATATATAACAGCAAACATAACCTGTAAACATGAGAGCAAATCTGCTCTAAAAAACACACTGCACTCAGGATATATATAAAGAATAGCCTATTCTCCAAAGAAACCATCCCTGGAAACGTCTTGAGTACATTTTACATTTGCAATCGTAATGGAAAATAGACATTCAAAGAGTCCACCACAAGCCAAAAAAATAACCCTTAAAAGAATAACAGAGTACGGGAATCAGGAAATTAAATATCAGTATAGCAACAACAAAAAAAAAAAGTTAAATTCTATCAATCTTTAAAAAACAAGTAGAACATACTGAGGAGCAAGGTTTATCTATACAGTTAAAATAAAATACTTTAAATTCTTAAACATCTTTTTGATACATCAGTGCAAAGTGTAGCATCCATTTACTTTGATGTGTCCTGTGCCAAAACTCAAGACGTCAATTTTGTTTCTGTAGCTTAAAGTTATTGCTAGCAGCTATCAATTTATTAGGTATACCAATTCAACTATGCATATGTCAGTTCCCCCAATTACACAAACTAGCTGTGAATGGCGGGCTATTAAGTTTACAATATGTGAACATTTTCCTTACCCAAGACCTTTTATTAATGCATCTCTATGTTTAAATGGTCAGCTGTGGAATCCTGTCTGTGGAGCTTAGCTGTATTTGCAGATAAAGCTCACACAACTCTATGGTAACAACAAGGCAATTAAGGGCAATGTGGCAGAGCATAAACGCAAAAACTGTAAACAGCGTCTTTACTCCATCAAATGTTAAACCTTGTTCTACCCTTTATATTTCCTGAACCGTGTATGTAGCTACCTTATGTTCAGTGACTCCTTTGTGTTGAGAGTTTTGCCAAACAGTAACAGAAGAGATGGCAGCTCAAGACAACTGGTCATACATTTGCATCCTTAAATATCTACGGGGTTTCTTTTACTGCCTGTGCACAAACTGTACAAGACTTTACCAAATATTTGCAGCATTGCATGCATTGAAAATGCTCTGAATGCATCTTGAAAAGCAACTTCTTTTGGTATTAGATAGAAAGTGGTAATGCTGCCACATGTATCTATGTGATCCATCCATTCAAAAATGGGACTGGCATTTTTAAAAATTATAGAAAAAAAAAGTTCTTTTAACAACTCAGAAAGAAGGCACATGCATGAACTTGGGCTTCTAAATTCTGTTACCATAAACTACAGTTAATTCACCTGCCCCAGATGAATCTGCAGTAAGGCAAATTTCTGCATCAGCCAGATCACAGTAATGAAAATAACCATGACTTTGGCACACCTGAAAATTGCATTAGTTGTAGCAAAGCAGTGAGAAAGTTTGACATGAATGTCATTCACTCAGTTTTTTTTTTTTTTTTTTTTTTTTTTTTAACAGGGGCCCTGTGTAATAAAATTTTGGGACATTAGACCAGACACTTAGAAGGGAAACCATGTGTCACTATAGGCCCTGGCTCCATTTTCTCACAGGCGTGAGAGCTACAAATACTGAGTAATGCATTACCATACAGTTGTGCAACACATTTCTGCTCTCCCCAACAAAAAAGTGGTTAAACAATGTAATATTTATAGTAAGCCACAATAGGGAACATTCAAGTTTCACCCCTGCAAAGTAAACAGGGGGTTGGCGATCTCATAGTCAAAGGCCTTTGGGAATGGAAGCACAATCAAAAGCAATTTTATCATACCAAGCTTTGTAAAATGCCTAAAGTACTCTAAGGCAATTAAAAATATGACATTGCTATTTGGCATGATAAACTTCACTGCATTAACACACTGAGAAATCTGCCAATGCTAAGCCATCTACATTATTCTTACAAACACTAAACATTTCATAACAGGAATTTATATAAAGAATACATTTGAAACAATCCCCACTAGTGAGCCTATATTGAGAGAAAAAAAACACTACAAAATTCGGCCAAAAGAAATAGTTTATGGCTACAATCTATTTTACACTTTTCCCTGAAACCAAATTTTAAATAGAATCTGTATTTTATTATTATCTTAAGTAAAAACTGTCCAAATAAATACAAACAAACATACTCAGAATTTCTATTCGTGGTATTGCCTATTTGGATCTCCCATTGGCCGCCTGCGATTCGGCCTTCCCCTGTAATTTCTGTAATGTGTATAGCCATCTTCTCTGCCTCTTGCTCCCCTCCAGGCATCCTCATTTCTAGAATATTGGTAGCCACCTCTGTTGGGTTGATGAAATTTTTCATTTCTGAACCTCCTGCTTCCATATGACTGGTTGTAGAAGTTCTTTGATCTGCCACTGCTTAATATATTAGATACTTCCCTCTCATCTTCTGAGCTCTCCTCTTTTGCTCTTATTGGTCTGTCTTCAGATGGATTTACAGATGTGGTCACTGTGGCTAACTGATAGACACTGTCATCGCTGCACTTCCTTTCCTCTGGGGTTTTAAATACAACTGATGGAGACACCTGGTTCTCAGGTACTTTCTCTAGAAGGCTCTTCTTATCAACAATCTCAGGCCTATCTAAAATTATTTGCGGTCCTGGTTTAACCTGAAAGGCGGTTAATCCAGACTCCTCTGTAGCAACGACATTAAATGACAAAGGCCGATCTGGTCTGCTTTTATTTACTAGCTCTTGGGGCTGCTTTATAGCTTCTTCGACTGTGTGGCTTTCAGCAACATCAACAGATAAAGTGTTGTCAGGCACATTTGTACTCTGAGGGGTAATAAACACACTATGTTGTACAACTGGGTTCTCAACATAACCTTGATATGGATATCCATACCACACTTGCGGGAAAACTTGAGGAGCTACTGGAAGATGTCCCATGTAAGAGCCTTGCCCAAAGTGAGGTTGTGGGAATATTGTCTTGCTTGCCTGTGCACCTTCAAAGTCATTTAACCCTGGCTGGAACTGCTGCTTATCCTCAGATTCATTCGTTTGGGATGGAACTTGTCCTGCTACAGAAGTTTGGGCAGATGGTGCAAGAAGCGATGAAGAGCATAGAATAGCAGGCTGCAAAACCTGGTCATCATGTCTCACTTCATTCTGGTGTACAGACAGTGAAGGGTCTGGTTCATTTTGGTTTACAGTGGTGTCCTGCATCCAACTGTTTTGAGGGTAAACAGGAATATTTGGATATATCCGGCACACATTTATGTAGGCTTGATGAAGAGGATGCAAATATAAATGCGGGGGCCACATTGGACATGTGTAAGCCTGAAAAACAAATTAGAAAGAAACCAATGTGAATATTTAAATCGATACAATGAAATTAAAAAGTAACAAAAATCGATATTGTGACCATTGTTAGATTAGTTTCTTGTACAGGCTAGAGTTGCTGGAAAAGTAACAAAGTGAGCATGCTATATTACAGCTGCTTACTATGACTTGAGACAAAAACTCAGCCATTAGCCTGAAAATTCTCATGCTCAAATATAACCTGGTTGATATTCCTCCATCCAGGTCACGGGAACTACAATTCATATGCGTTCTTCATAGATCTGAAGTAAAAGTTAAAGTGGTTGTAAACACTTATATAGACCCAGTGAACCTGGCCTCCGTTGATACACAGAGATGAAGCCAATCCGCCTACATAAGTTGCACCTGTTTATCTGCTGTTTTCTCTTCTCTACATTAGTTCAACGTGCAAAATTTATAAAGCTCGTCTGAGCGGTCAGAAAAAAGGGGGTGGAGAGCTGGAGACACTCTGCAGAGATCATTGAGGAGAGCTCCGAGAGCTGATTGGAAGGAACACACCCCTCTTCACACAGTACACAGAAAAAGAGCAAAGGCTGTCAATCAGCTGGAGATCCCTCCCCTGTCACCATTTTTCTCTTGGTGTCAGGAAAATCTATTAAAAGTGATTCATGCTGATAGCAGAGGAACGCAGCAGACAGAAATTACACTTAATGCTCTGATTACACACTATAGATGGAAATGCTTAGTTCATATTTCATGTCTGAGGTTTACAACCACTTTAAAGTGGTTGTAAACTCACTTTGGGAAAAAAAAAACTAACACCTGCAAGACAAAGGCATAATGAGCTAGTATGCATAGCATACTAGCTCATTATATAATACCTGAGATCGAAGCCCCCGCTGCAGTGCCAGTACACAGCACCGGCCGGCGACATCACTCCCGGGGGTTACTTCCGGGTATCGCGGCTCTGGCGCTGTGATTGGCCAGAACCACAATAACGTCACTCCCACGCATGCGCGCAGTAACGGCACACTCACTGAAGCAACGGTACATACGTGCCATTGCTTCAGTTTGTGTCAGCGTGCATATGCTGATGACGTCGGCACATGCAAATACAAGGGATATCTTCTAAACGTGCAGGTACTTACCTGTAGCAAAAAGTGGTCTGTAAGGGTTTAAAACCACTTTAAACATTCAACACCCCCTATGACATAGAAAAGAAGGAGCTGGGGCTCAGAAGAAAAGGGGAAGGTCTTAGCTTAAGATTTCATCCATATTCAAAGCTTAAATCCAGGTATGTTTTTTTCTTGATAAGTTACATTGATCCAGTTTGCACCAATGTAAGTATATACACTCCAAACTAAAGGGACTGCAGTGAAAGCTGCAAACCACTGTTGTAGTTGGTGCCGCCATTTATAGAAGGTCTTATTATTTCTATTCTAATTTCAGCATTGCATACAAGGCATTATATAATTGGACAAGACAGAGGGGCGGGTGGTGACATCGCCACTATTTCCAATTATTAATCTCCTTGCATTTGCTGGGGGGGGGATCAAAGCATTCTGCGATTGGCGGCCAAACCAAGTGAGCAACGTCCTGTATTGACTTTGCAGAGGGGGAACCCTTTGGCACAGGACCCAGAAGTCTGCGGCGATCACTGAAGTAGCAGGGACTGCTACAGTGATTATCCACAGAGTTTCCTTTAATATGAAATATGCAAACTTACACTGGTTCAAACAATTTGACAATGCAATAAGAACCATACCTGCCGTTCAGCTTGAACAAAGACTCTCACCTGCAACAGCCAGATACAGCTCTGCAGAGCAGACATGCATGATGCATTATGAAACCTAATTTTTATGTCTGTCTGCAGCAACCTGAATAACTGAAGATTCAGATAAGACAAAACTACCCCTACATACATAGGATAGGAATGTCAGTAGCGCAATCGGCTACATCATATAAATAAAAAGGAACCAGTTATCTCTAGCTATCAATTTATAACAAATTATTAACATGCATTATGAATACATGATATACAATATATATTTATAAGCACACACACTGTACATATGCATACACACAAATATAGGCATACACTGGGGGAAAAGGACAAAGGAGGACATTTATCAAGCAAATCATTTAGATGCAAACAGGGCTCTTCATTTTTGCTTGCATATGGTTGGGTGATGGAAGAAAATTAGGTCCTAACATATATCATCCTAGGTGTCAGGAACCATGAATCAGACAAACGCAGTAAAAATCACACCTGTTAATGTAATGGTAAAAATGGTACAGATCAGCACCCTTAGTCAAAACATAAGCCAGGAATCAGAAGCCAAAAGCGGGTAGGCAGACAAGCCAGTAATCAGGAAACCAGAGATCAGCGTAGTTGAGGCAGAAGAACAGGTTCAGGAACCAGAAGGTAAGTCAGCCGGGCAAAGTCTTTCACAGGAACACAGCAGAGAACCTCCAGATATGTTGACCAGGCAAAGGCAGGAAAGGAATGAACAAGGCAGTTTAAAAAGCCAGAAAGGGCTGGCTGTAGGTGGGTCTGACTAGCAGATAATGATAACTAGGTGAGCCACTGAGGAATCAATGATTGCTGACAATTATCTGACAGCTGAGCAGCCTGAGCACAGAAGAGATCTGCTAAGCACCCAGCCTTGACAGTACCCCCTCCCCCTCGGAGGGGCACCAGGATTGAGGGGAGAAAAAAAAAAAAAAGTCTATGAAAAGCACGGACGACGACAGGGGCATGACGTCAAAGGATGAGACCCAAGAGTGTTCCTCCGGACCGTACCCTTTCCAATCAACAAAGTACTGTATGCACCCACGGAACCTACGGGAGTCAATGATCGATTGTATCTCACACTCTCCATTGTTCTCAACCTGAACCAGGCGAGGATGTGGTACTAAGGTGGTGAAGCAGTTGCACGCCAAAGGTTTTAATAAGGAAACATGGAATACATTCGAATAACGCATGTTAGAAGGAAGGTCTAATACGTAAGCCACTGAATTGATCCTACCGAGAATACGGAAAGGCCCAATATACCGTGGTGCCAGTTTGATTGAGGGAACACGGAGTCGGAGTTACGAGATGACAGCCAAGCCCTGTCCCCAACTTGGTAGAAAGGGAGCAGGTAGGCTTCAGCATGGAGTCTGTACCTATTACGTCGCAAGGACTGTTAAACCTGCACCCAAGTGGAATGGAGATCACGGAGATGCTCCTCTAACGCAGGAATTCTTTGAGGTACAAATAGTGCCAGGCAAGATGGATGACTGGAAACTATAATTCGCCATAAAACAGACAATTTGGAAGCGGGATTGACGGCACTATTGTAAACAAACTCCGCCCAAGGTAAGAGGTCTGACCAGTTATGGTGGTCAGAAAAATAGCCATGTAGGAACTGCTCCAAGGTTTGGTTGGCTCATTCGTCGGCCCCATTGGACTATGGGTCATACGCCGAGGAGAAGGAAAGCTGATTCCCAACTGTGCACAAAAGGCTTGCCAAACCCTGGACACAAACTGGCTACCTCTGTCCGAGATAACCTTGGGTAGCCGATATAACCAAAAGATCTCTTGAACGAAAATGGATTCCAGTTTTTTGAATGTGGGCAACTTCTTAAGTGGAATACAAGGAGACATCTTCGAGAACCAGTCAACCACAATAAGAATAACTGTTGCCCTGGGAGTTGGGCAACCCCACAATAAAATCCATAGACAAGGGTACAAGACCTCTCTCCATTGTATATAGGTTGCAGGAGACCCACTGGAAGGTGTCATGGCGTTTTACTCTGAGTACACACAGAACAAGATGTTATGAAGGTGGTTACATTGGCGCGGAGACTAGGCCACCAGAATTGTTAAGGACCAGATGAGTTGATTCTTCCCTGGGTAAACAACTGCCTTGGGAGAAGGGTATGTCTGGAGCAAAGTACTGCAGAGATTTTCAGGGATAAAGCAGCGTTCACAAGGTTTTTCAGGAGGAGAATGGATCTGAGCAGCAAGAATTCTGTCACCCAAAGATGAAACGAGACTAGTGCCAATCATGGCTAGAATGCGATCGGGAGGCATCACAGAAGTAGGCACCAACTCCAACCTGGGCGGAGGAGGAAAATGGTTGTGACAATGTATCAGCCCTTACATTCTTAGTACCGGGTAAGAATGAGACTATGTAATTGAAGCTTGACAGAAAAAGAGCCCAACAAGCCCCTCTGGGAGATCAGCGTTTCTGCTTCAGACAAGAATGTGAGATTCTTATGGTCTGTCAAAATGAGAACCAGCACAGTGGTAGTCTCGAGGAAATGCTTTCATCCTTTGAGAGCTAAAATGATAACTAGCAATTCTCTGTCCCCAATCTCGTAATTGCACTCCGCAGGAGACAATTTCTTGGAAAAGTAGCCACAAGAATGTCTCAGCATCTCAGAGGTAGGATGCTGAGACAGGAGGGTGCCTACTCCAGTCTCGGATGCATCAACCTCAAGAATGAAGGATAACTTAGGGTCAGGATGTGCCAGCACAGAAGCTGAGACTCAAAGGCTTTAATGGAATCCGGAGACCAATTCCGTGGGTTGCCGTCCTTGCTGGTGATGTCAGGACCAGAGTAGAGAAATTACGAATACATTTCCAATAAGTATTGGCAACTCCAAGAAAACGTAGCGCATGTAAACCTACTGGTCGAGGCCACTGTAGAACTGCAGATAGTTTCCCAGGGTCCATTGAAAAACCGGCAGTAGAAATGACATAACTCAGAAATTTAACCTGTTCATGACGGAACTCGCACTTCTTCAACTCTGTAGTACACGGGAGACATCGGTGTGGTGGCTCTCTAGGGATAAGAATATCGTCGAGATAAACCACCACACATTGCTGCAACATATCTCGGAGGACACGTTGATGAATTCCTGAAAAACCGCAAGAGCATTGCAGAGACCAAACAGCATTACTAGGTATTCGTAATGTCAGGTCCTGGTATTAAGCTTAGTTTTCCATTCGTCACCTTCCTTGATCCTCACGAGAGATCGTATGCCCCTCTCAAATTGAGCTTAGTGAAAAACATTGCACCCTTGAGGTGGTCAAATAATTCCGCAATCCATGGAATCGGATAAGCGCTCTTAATCGTGATGCGATTGAGACCCCCTATAAATCGATACAAGGTCTCGGTTCACCACTCTTCTTTTTCTCAAAGATGCCAACACTGGCAGGAGACAAGGATTTGCGGATAAACCCTTGAGAAAGTGAAATCGTCAACACACAGTCCTCCAATAGCTTTATCCTCGGAGACAAAGGGTAGACCCAGCCATGAGAGGGCATGGCACCAGGTTGAAGGTCACTTGCGCAATCATACGACTGGTGTAGAGGCAAATTACCGGCTTGACCTTTGTCAAAGACATCGCTAAATTCACGGTACTCCTCTAGCAAGGAGTTAAGAGGTGCACAAGACCTTCACCACCTTCTGAAAACATGTTTTACTGCATTGTGGTGACCAGGAAAGAACCTCAGCACAATGCCAATCATGAGGGGTTGTGCCTCTATAACCTAGGATAACCAATGACCACCGGGTAATGAGGTGAGGAAATGACTTGAAATTGGATTATCTCATGGTGAGGAGCCCCTACGGCCATGGTCAAAGGAGCAGTCTCATGAGTCACATGGGCAGGCTATAAAGGTCTCCCATCAATAGCCTCAATAGCAAGTGGAGTGGCACGAAGCTGCAGTGGAATCGAGTGCTTAGACACAAAGGCACCATCTATGAACAAGCCTGCAGCCTCAGAGTCGATTAGAGCCTGTGTATCTATGGATGACTCAGACCAAGAAAGGGTAACCGGAACTAGATCTGTATCCTTTAGGATAACTGGGGATGCAACAACGCCACCTAAGGTCTGTCCCCTACAGGACCTCAGGTGCAGGCATTTTCCGGATGGTTAGGAAGAGACTTCAAAAAGTGACCTACCTGGCCACAATAAAAAGGCACAACACCTCTCCCTCCTTCTAAAGGCCCTCTCCTCCGCAAAGACTTCAAAAAGTGACCTACCTGGCCACAATAAAAAGGCACAACCTCTCCCTCCTTCTAAAGGCCCTCTCCTCCGCAAAGACATGTGTGAAGCCCAACTGCATGGGTTCTACTTCACTGGCAGACTCGGTACCAAGAGGCATGGGAGGTTAGGGAGACAAGGGAGCCAAATGTACAGAAGGCTTCTGCAAGCGCTCCTTAAGGGAAGGTCTCTCTCGGTCTTGAGTCAATGAGAATGTCAAACGTGATCAACTTCTCCAGATCCATAGGTATGTCTCGGGCTGCTATCTCATCTTTAATGTTATTCGAGAGACCTTGAGAAAAAGCAGCCACGAGAGCCTCATTGTTCCAAGCAACCTCTGCTGCCAGAGTATAGAATTCAATGGTGTAATCGGCAAAAGTTCTCGTACTCTGATGGACATGAGGCTCTTGGCAGCAGAAGAGGAGCGCACACATCAAATACCCCTTTAAAGGACGCTACAAACTCAGGGTAACTCAGGACAGAGGGTTTTTGCATCTCCCATAGAGGGTTTGCCAAGGCTCTATCAGAAAGCAAAGAAATAACGAAGCCTACTTTGCTTTTATCTGTGCTGAACGCCTGGGACAGCATCTCAAAGTATAACCCAACCTGGTTGAGAAACCCTCTGCATGGAACTGGATCGCCCCCAAATCTCTGGGAAACAGGAGTGGAACCAGACATACCTCTTACAAAGGTAATATTCGAGGCAGGTACCTGTAGAGGCTAGAGAAGCAGCAGGGACGGCCTGCAACACTGGTTGCACCGGAACAGCCACAGTGGGAGGATCCAGATGAGCAGTGTGAATCAGGAGCGTCTTTAACGCTATGGCAAACTGATCCATGCGGTGGTCCTGCTCATTCAATTTGCAAAAAATATTACCACTCGGTGGATTGCCTGCATCTTCTGAATTCATAGCCTTCGCCTACTGTCAGGAACCATGAATCATAGACAGAAATGCAGAAAAAAAAAAAAAAAAATCACACATTTTAATGCAATGGTAAAAATAGTACAGATCAGTAAACGTAGTCAAAACAGTGTGGCCAGCCACACTGTTGCTAGTGAGGCTCCTAACCTGGTGAAAAGGGTTTAGCCCTTGTGACAAATTGAAAATATATTTTTTTTATTCGTCACTGGTTAAAGAAGTGTCGTGTGGACACTGAGCCAAGCAACAGTGATAAATCAAAAGAGTGAAGTGCCCAGATGGTATAATTACCCTATAAACTTACTGGCAATAGAGTTTTTTTTTATGGAAAAGGATTGAATTATTGATCGATCACTAAAATTGATTGATCGATTCACTAAAATTCCTTGAAACACTAGGGTGCTGCTATAGGGCAATATCTCTTCTCCTTTTTGGCACAGACGTTCCCCATAAAACCTTTTGACGAGTCTAGGGGATCATTTGGAATCAAGACCACTTTGAAAGCTGGCAAATATTAAAACAACAAGGTTCTACAAAAGCTCCAGAAGAAGCCACATTTGTGGTGAAACATGTAGAGGCAATCACACTTTGGTACCTTGACCACTGGGTCTTAATGGCCTAAATTTTATAAATTGTTTTATAATGTAAATGTAATAAACTTTTTCTATTTTCTGTAAATTTTGCTCTTGATTGATCTTTCTGCACCTTAAAACTCCAATTTTGTGTGCTCTCTGGGTATATATTGTTTGGTTATATATAAAGGAGGTGGTGCCCGTACTAGAGTCTCCTAGCTCCAAGGACAAAGTGTGTACTGGCAAGATACCCATGTGAAAAAAAAGTTAAAGAAAAAAACAAACGAATACATCCACTATATCTAAGGACTCGTAAGCTGAAACATATTTGTTCTTGGGTTTAGATATACTTGACACCTCTTTAAAAACACTGTTAAGACTGACTAATGTGGTGAAAATGGACCTTCCATGAAAATAAATTATAGTCCTTCAACACCTGTATAAAATAACTAGTGGCCACAAATGTTAATGAAACGAATAGTATTCTATTTTTTTCTTAAAATGTTTTTCAGTCAGTTTATGTAACTTTATCTAGGTGGTATGGGCCTGTCATCTAAAAAGACTTTCCATTTTCACTGAAATGTAAAGCATGCACTCTTTTTTAATCCACATGCTTTACAACAATGTTTTTTTTTTTTCAATCTTAATTTTATTAGAAAATTATTATACAAATAGATAACTATGCATACATTAATGGCATAATCATACCATCAGTCAATTTACAAATACATTATACGAGCTTACATAACAAAAAAAAAAAACAACCTCATAAAAATATAAAAAGGCGGGGGGGGGGGGGGGGGAACGATGGTAACCAATAAACAAAATGATTTGAAATATTGTTCTAACCTATTTAAATTCTACTCTAGTTCACATAAATCATTCTAAATTTCCTGATAACTCCCTAAAAGTCCTCCAGGGGGCCCATACCTGGTGGCATTTTTCATATGTATTCAATTCACGTGCCAGGAGGGTCTCCATCCTCTCAATGTAATCCATTTCCATTATCCATTCTTTCACTGATGGAGATTGTATTAATTGCTAATGTTGCGGGATAACCAATCTTGCAGCGTCTGAGTAGACCCTTTTTAATATTTTTATAGGAACTTGTCCTGTAACTGTAGTGTGCAGCTGCATGATCCTGTCCCAAAAATTATGAATTTGGGGGCATTCCCACCAAATGTTTATCAACGAACCCTTGGCAGAATGACACAGCCAACATATGTCAGATGCATCTGGGCATATACGCTGCAGGGATGATGGACAACGATATCAACGAGAAACAAGTTTATAGCTTATTTCTTGAGCTTTAGTTGTAGGTGACGAGCAATGTGTGAGAATAAATGATTTTTCCCACTCCTCTGCTCCAATTTGAACATTAAGATTGTATGCCCATTTATTTGTAAATTCTGGAGGCTCAGGATGTTTTTTTGCAAGAATCTTATATATTGCTGAAAGTGGAGTTCCACCCACTTTTACAACTCTTCAGCATCCCTCACTAAACTGTGCACTGCAAACGAATTGGATATTTAAAAAAAAAATTTCTCAGCACCTACTGTATATCTGCTGTATTCATTTTTCACTTCCTCCTCCCTAGCCGTGGCTCATCGCATCATTTCCTGTCTTCTGGGAAGGGGCGGCAACTTCCTCTGACACTGCCGTTGCTATGGAAACCTGACCTGAAACCTATTACACTGCTTGTGCTGCACTGAGCATGTGCGAGATCTGCAAGGATGAGATCCAGGAAGAAATACAGTCTGGCTTTAGATGCCCACACTTAAGATGGCCACGGCCTGCTGTAAGTTTATAAAATAACAAACTACTGCTATAAACAAACAAAACAGACCTTAGTTTACAGACTAACTTTACTAGAATACATTAAGCTTGTGTATTATATGCATATTTTTATTTAAAAAGTATAATTTTGGCCGGGAACACCACTTGAAAGAACATGTTTTGGTTTAGTACTTTGTAACAAAATAGACTTAAACAAATTTAGATCTCTATTATATGATTGGATTAAGGGAGTATGAGACAGGAATGACAATACTTGCGAATATTCCAACCATTGCATAAGTGAGGGCTGTGGTGTAGAAATTAAATTCATTATGGATGGAAGTTTGCCCTGACAAAGAATCTGGCTCACTCTTTGGTGAGACTCCTTGTTCCATATTAAAAACTGTGACCGATCTACTGCGGGTGTAAATTGAGGATTGACAAATAAGGGTGTCATAGGGCCTACTTGCAAGGAAAGCCCTAAACGCAAAATCATTTTATACCAAATGCTCAATAAATGAGATGTAAGAAAAGGTAAAGAAGAGAGCATGTCTTGTTGAGTACCACGGGAAGATAAGTTTAACCAAGGAAGTGCCTGAAGATCAAACTGATTCAACCTCTGTTCTATTGATACCCAATGTTTAGTAAACTGGTTTCACCATTCAGATACCAATCTAGTCAGAACTGCCGCAACACAGTAATAATATAGATCCGGTACACCCGCTCCTCCTTTCACTTTAGGTAATGTTAATGTTTTCCTATTTAATCTAGGTCTCTTGTGCCCCCATATAAACTTCATAAAGGCAAATTGCAAAATCGAGAAAAAGGATCTAGGAATAGGAACAGGGATAGTTTGAAAAAGGTACAGAAAGCCGGGTATTATGTCCATTTTCAGTATGTTAATCCTCCCGAACCACGAA
The DNA here is from genome assembly GCF_042186555.1 of Aquarana catesbeiana. Taxonomy (NCBI): domain Eukaryota; kingdom Metazoa; phylum Chordata; class Amphibia; order Anura; family Ranidae; genus Aquarana; species Aquarana catesbeiana. Next base: position 728,684,710 of record NC_133324.1, read on the forward strand.
TATAGATTAGAATCATATTTTTTAAGATCTTGGAGAGTAGGTTGCATAAGAGGGGTATAATTTATTGAATATAAATGTGTTGGATCTAAAGGAATATTGATTCCTAAATATTTTAGTGTAAAGGAGCAGAATCTAAATGAAAAATTATTCTTCATTGTTGTCACTTGGTGTGATGAAAGTGACACATTAAGAATTTCTGATTTTGATACATTTATCTTGAAATTACTCAAAACTCCAAAACGCAGAAATTCGGATAAAATAGAAGGCATAGAGATATGTGGGTTGGTAACAGAGTAACATATCAGCGAACAGGGCAAGTTTTATTTTCCTGTTGATCTATCTTTACACCAGTGATAGAAGAATTCTGATTGCTATTGCTCCATTACTATTAAGTGCTCCATTACCAGAACATAAAGCAAAGGAGACAGAGGGCATCCCTGGCGAGTACCATTTTGTATAGAGAAGCTTGTAGTCAATGATCCATTAATCCTTATTCTAGCCTTGGGTTTAGAATTTAACGCTAAGATCTTAAGCAAATTTGGACCCACCCCTATTTGCCTCAAGGTATGCTCAAGAAAAGGCCACCCGACCCGATCAAATGCCTTCTCCGCGTCGACCGAGAGAAGGCATGCTGGTATTTTAGCTGTTTGGCCATAACCCATAATTAAAAATGTTTTTATCGTGTTGTTACGCGTTTCTCTTCCTTGAACAAATCCGGTCTGGTCTTTATGTACTAGGCTCGGAAGAAGAGATTGGAGATGTGCCGCCATCAATTTTGCGTAAATTTTTATATCTACTCCAATTAAAGATATTGGACGATAGCTGGAATAGTGTCAAACCCTTGTCAGCTTTAAGAATCAGAGTAACATGGGCTTCCAGTGTTTGAGTCGGAAATAGGTTAGTGGAGGAGATGGAATTAAATACCTGGAGGATATATGGGGCCAAATATTCTTTAAACGTTTTGTAGAATTTTGGAGTAAATCCATCTGGGCCAGGGCTCTTACCTGATGGGAATATCCAAAATTACTCCCAATAATTCCTCACTTGAAAAAGGGTAGTCGAATAATTTCCTATAGTCAGCGTCTAATGTTGGAATAGCAGTTTCCTGTACATAGTCTTCAATAGAACAAGATCCCATATCTTCCAGACACGATGGTTGAGCCATATTATAAGGAGCTGAATAATATTCCCTGAATGTTTGTTGAAGACATTGTGGATCTGAGGTAGTTTCCTCTGACAACTTCCTAATACTAGCAATAAAAGTTTGGGGAGGGCAGGGATGCAATATATACATGCTGTCTCCCACATTTATTCCCATATCTGTAACTACTTTATTATTATTCAGGATTTATATAGCGCCAACAGTTTACGCAGCGCTTTACAATATAAAAGGGAGACAATACAGTTATAATACAATACAATACAATAGGATTAAGAGGGCCCTGCTCAGAAGAGCTTACAATCTAATAGGGTGGGGCAGGTGGTAAACTACTTAAGGCACATCTATGTTGATATGAACTGCGAGATGCTTCCAACTCTAATAGTGATGCCCTAGTAGACGATATATTAGCTAGTATTTCTGTAGATTGTGGGGCTTTATGTAGAGTTTCTAGGGAATGAAGCTTTGATAGAGTATTTTCAATAGCCATGGCTCTTTCTTTTTTGAGACAAGAACCATGTTGGATAAACAACCCTCGTAATACCGCTTTAAGAGTTTCCCATTTTAGTGGTAACGTTATTTCATCCTGTTCATGATCAGTGACAAACTTGCCAATTGCCTCCACAATTGCTTTGTGACAAAGTGGGCAACATAAGCGTATCATTCAATGTTTTTTGTCAAAGACTACAGGCTGTTTAACAGTATAAAAGAACAAATCCAGATAGTTTTTTTCAACCAGTGCACAGAATCAGCAGACACACAACACGCCTCAAACCAGGCAACCATTTTAGAAAGAAGGGACTAACCTTAATGCCAAGATTATAAAAGAAATGAAGGATGCTTTTATCTGAAAAAAAAAAAAAAAAAAAGGAAAAAAAAAATGTAAATATACACATTTCTAATGTTTCCTTTATCAGTAGGATATAGCTACAGGCTGAAAATGCATGCTACAACTTGACTTACCACTCGGGAGATCCTCTCCGTTTTTACAGTAGGAATAGGGAGGTGGGGAAGTAATTCTCTCCCCCTTTTCATTCACAGGGAATCCGGGATATAGAGGATCTTGGTAAAGACTCAGGGTCTGAGGCATTGGCAGTAAGTGCTGGCTAACTGCTGGCATTGAAACTGGAAGTGGTGAGAATGTTGATGTCACCTGAGGTTGCAACTCAGCAGAGTCGGGTGCAGCTTCTGCATAATCTGTTGCCTGTGCTGAAATACCTACAATATAAAAGAAATGTCAGCGATTTCATTTAAAAAAAGTAAAGTGGTTGTAAGATTTTTTTTTTTTTTACCTAATGCATTCTATGCCAGATGATCCCCCCCATCTCCCCCCTTATACTTACCTGAGCCCATTCTCGATCTAGCACTGTGCTTAAGAGAAGCATCTTTCTGCTCCCTCCCACTTCACTGGGAAGATTGATAGTATGATAGCAGCAGAAGCCATTGGCTCCTGCTGTTGTCAATCAAAATCTGCAACAAGGGCGCAAGAGGCAGGGCCATGTCGCCCTGTCTGTGTTTATAGATGCAGACAGGGTGGCTCAGGATCAAACCTACACGAGTGCCCCCATAGAAGGTGGCTTTCTATGGTGGGCAGTTGCTGGAGGAGGAGCCAGAGCTTCGGACCCTAGAAGAGGAGGATTAGGGCTGCTCTGTGCAAAACCATTCCACAAAGCAAGTATAACATGTTTAGTATTTAAAATATGAAGCTTTAAAATCACTTCAACCTCTTGCGGACCACCCCTCATACAGTTACTCCATGTCGTAGGGACATGGGCAGAAGGGCATATTTTTTTACCACTGATCACTGTAGTAGTGTAACTGGTCCCCAAAAACTGTCAGTTAGGCATCTGATTTGTGATTGCTGTCATTACTATTTAAAAAAATAAATAAATAATATCTCATAATTTGTAGATGCTATAACTTTTGTACAAACCATTCAATAAACGCTTATTGGGATTATTTTTTTTTTACCAAAAATATCTAGCAAAATACATATTTATGAAGAAATGTGATGTGATTTTTTACATTTTTATTTGGTATGTTTTATAGAAGGAAAAAAAATTGCAGAGGGGATCAAATACCACCAAAAGAAAGCTATACTTGTGGGAAAAAGTGAAAACTTTCTGGAGCTGAAGTAAAGACCATAAACTGTATGTGGATGGATATCTGGCCTTTTCCCTGTGCTATTTAATGATCAGGCTTCTCTGGAATAAGCTCTGACAACAAAATGGGCAGGAACAGAGTGTCTGCAAACCACTACTTTCCATACAACCCCCCAGTCTGTCAACATAGGCAGCATTAACAAAGCAACTGTACTCAAACTACAGGGTAACTTGTAAAAAAGCAGTTCACTATAAAAAGGGAAAACAAAAATTGCACATACAAAGCTTAGAAGTAAGCTTTTTTCAGTTTATATGTGTTAGACAATGGAAGGTATGCTGAATGATCAGTATTACTTTTTTTTTCTTAAAGGAGTTGTAAAAGTGACATTCTATGCATTAAGATAAAAAAACCTTTTGTGTGTAGCAGCCCCGCTAATTACTGTGGATGTGGATACAAAAGCTATTTACACAAGGGTTCTGCAGTCCAGCACTTTAGCCAAAGCGCCCTATACATATGCACGGACACATGCAGGGAAATTAGACAGAAGGTTTATGGTATCCGTCACAACTGAATCATCACTACACATTATTTAAAGAGGGAGTCCCGCGAAAAAAAAAAAAAATTAAAAGTAAGCAGCTACAAATACTGCAGCTGCTGACTTTTAAAATAAGGACACTCACCTGTCCCAGGGTCCAGCGATGTCGGCACCGAGCACAAATCGTCCCTCAGGTGCTGCCGCCGCCATTCTCTGTAAGGGAATCAGGAAGTGAAGCGCTGCAGCTTCACTTCCCGGTTCCCTACTGCGCATGCGTGAGTCGCGCTGCGCTTCCTAACTGGTCCCCGCTGTCTCTGGGACCCGTGTGTGTCCCAGCAGACAGCGCAGTGGGGACGGGAAGAGGCATAGACTCCCGTGGGAGTCTATGCCGGAAGTGGGTGCAAATACCGGTCTTAGACAGGTATCTGCACCCCCCTCCCCCTGAAAGGTGCCAAATGTAACACTGGAGGGGGGGAGGGTTCCGAAAAGTGGAGGTTCAATTTTTGTGTGAACCTCCGCTTTAAGTGAGGGATCAACTATAATACATATGCATGAAGGGCAGAAACCACCAGGGTCTCCGATCGTTTAAAAGCACAGTCCTTTGTGGCTTTAAGAGTTTAAACTACCAAAAAAATATAAGAGATCTAGTAGAAGCAACAGGGTGATCCTCCATCTTAAAAGTGGTGTGCACCACATCAATTGGAGCCAAAACTGTCCCCTTTAGTTTGGGAGAAATAGCAGGGATAAGCTCATTAGTCAGGACTTGAACAACTCAGAATCAGAAACTCTGAAACTGGTGGCTCAGAGCCATGAAGGCTATTGGCAAATCAAATAAAGAATCTCCAAATGAAGGAGTGGGAGCATGCTTATGGCGTCTCTAATCAATGTCTGCAAACAACTGGGGAGGTTGGTCATAAGGTCTTGCATGACCAAGGTAAAAACCTCATTTGAAAGAGCAGCGGGTCCAGACACATCTGACAGAGCCCAAGAGGATGGGACAGACTCTAATAGTAGAGGATAGCCCAAAATACTCCTAAGGACAACCGTGCCAAAGAGTTGCAATCAAAGAAAAAACTCTCATCAACGATGCAGAGTCTTGATTGAAGGAAAAAAAAAAAATAGGCATAACACAGCAGAGTTGCAGAGATGTTCCTAGGACACTAGCAAAATATGGAGGCATACTGGTAGTAGGAGGGGTTATCCTGTTTGGTATACAGTTTGCCAGTGTGCAATCCTCCTGTTTTTAGCACTATAACCCAAAGTTTTAAGATGTCCTGTGTCCCTCGATGGACGAGAGAGAAATTTGAGTTCTCTAGCTCAGCTTTACATTCTGCCACTTCTTTGTCAAATGACTGTGTCATGTAAAAAAGACAAAACATTGTGGAAAGAGACATATGACTACTATAGGAAAATCTTGCAAGAGTGTCTCCGAAATATAAAGCTAGTACACAAGTCAAGAGACTAACTGACCTGACCAAGGTGTTCTACTGGGGGTTGAAAAGGCACTGTGGTGGGTGTCGCTGTTCAGCAGGAGTAGAAGAACAGTGACATCGGGTATGACGACAGTTTCATCAGAGGTAGCAAGGTGGCTTTTTCATTTCCTGTAAATGACAGTAACTGTTAAAGAACAAATAATTCATTTCCATTTAATTACACAATTAAACCACACTTACATTTTTAGATGTGCCACATGGTCTTTTCTCTGTAAAAGCAAGCCCAATTAAGACCTTTTTTCGCAGCAAAGCAAATTAAGATGGCTCAGAAAATACGAAGACGTTAGGAGGTGCCACCTGATGACTGGATATGCATATGTATAATGGATATGCACCATTTTCTATTTATCTCACTAAATTTTGTTTAAGTTTTTTTGTTAAAAATAAATAAGTAAACAAAAAGATATATAAAATATTCAATATGTAGTTGGTATTGTTGGTAGAGCAGTATAGAGCCAGACTGAAATGAAACAGGAACCGTAATGAAAAGGCAAAGGTGAGCTTTTCCTGAACTACAAGGCCATGAGAATCTGTCTTTGGGTCTTTAACTGTGGAATCAAGTTTCATCATACTAAATTTTTGTAGTTCTACTGCATGTGAAGAGACTTGGTTGCGAGGGAGACTGAAAAAAGGTCCCTAGGCAACCAAGGCCTCCTGTCCCTATGGGAAGAGGTGGAAAACCTTAGTGTATTTCCATTTTTGCAGACAACTTGAGAGAACACCTACTTTATATGTTCCTACACAAATATCATAACTTCAAAATAGAAAAAAAGTCTGGGGAATTGCATCCCTCCATGTACAAAGCTAATATAGTTTTGCTCCCTAAACCTGGTAAAGGCCTCCGTTATTGTGCCTCGTATAGACCCATTTCCCTACTAAATTACGACTTCAAAATCCTAATTAAAGTCCTAGTGACCAGGATAACAAAAGGTTTTTCCTTCATTAACCACTTCAATACCAGGCCTATTCTGGCACTTCTCTCCTACATGTAAAAATCATAATTTTTTTGCTAGAAAATTACTCAGAGCCCCCAAACATTATATATGTTCTTTTAGTAGACACCCTAGGGAATAAAATGGCGGTCATTGCAACTTTTTATCTTGCACGGTATTTGTGCAATAATTTTTCAAACGCCTTTTTTTTTTTTGGAAAAAAAAACTGTTTCATGAATTAAAAAACATCAAAACAGTAAATTTAGCCCTTTTTTTGTATAATGTGAAAGATGATGTTAAGACAAGTAAATAGATACCCAACATGTAACGCTTTAAAATTGCGCACACTCACGGAATAGCGCCAAACTTCGGTACTTAAAAACCTCCATAGGAGACGCTTTGAAAATTTTTTTTTTTACAGGTTACCAGTTTAGAGTTACAGAGGAGGTCTAGTGCTAGAATTGTTGCACATGCTCTAACGCACGCGGCGATACCTCACATGTGTGGTTTTAACGGCGTTACATATGTGGGCGGGACTTGCGTGTGCGGTTGCTCCTGAGCGCAAGCTACCGGGGACAGGGGCGTTTTAACTTTTTTTTATTTTACTTAATTTTTTTATATTTTCACACTTTTTTTTTTTACATCCCTTGTAATAGGAATCTATTGCGACGGGTCCTCTTTATGGAGAGATGCAGGGTCAATAAGACCCCACATCTCTCCTCCAGGCTGGAAAGCATGAGATCGAGAAAAAAAAAAATCACCGTTCTCATGCTGACAGCCACGATCGCAGCTTTGTTGACATCCGGGAACCCGGGCATGACATCATAACGTCGCGCCCGGGCCTCCGACGGTCAGAGAGATGACTGGTGACCATCTGGTCACCGGTATCGTCGTCATCCGGCGCCGGCCGATTCTTTCTCCAAGGCCGATGATGGCACGGGAGAGCCCGGAGAAGCACCGGATGGCGGCGGGAGAGGGGCGTTCCCTCCCATCGCCTATAAGAACGATCAAGCAGCAGGACTGCCACTATGATCGTACTTATCGTGCATAGAATCACCAGCTGGAAAGAATGATATCTGAATGATGCCTGTAGCTGCAGGCATCATTCAAATATCCCCACACAAAGTCAAGGACGTTTTTTTTACTATGACCAGGTATTGAGGTGCTTAATCAGCATTGATCAAACTGGATGTATGCTAGGCAAATCCACGGACATAAATCTTCGAGGAGTATTTACCCATCTTCAGCTTCCCTAGATGATTCTCATACTAGAGTATTGGTGCCCTTGGACATAGAAAAGGCCTTCGACTCAGTCTATTGGCAAAATATGAATAAAGGTACTGGAATACTTTGGCCCAATTTTTTGTAAGTGGATTAAGCTGCTCTATAAATCCCAGATGGCACAGATTAAAATTGGCAGGAGCACTTCACCCTTCCTTCCTGACCAGGCGCAGGACACAAAGGGGGGTCTGCTTTCCCCTGTGCTGTTCGTGCGTGCCATGGAGCCCCTAGCTGCAGCTCTGTGTCGTTCGGATAAGGTAGTTGGAATAAATGTGGGCACCATCACTGAAAATTTAGCATTATATGCTGACGATTTAATGCTGTTCCTTCGGGACCCTGGCCCTTCCTTACAAGAAGCCCTTAATATTCTCTTCACTTTTGCAACTTTATCTGGGCTTCATGTTAATTGGAAAAAGTCTCTTACTATGCCCATAGACCCTGGTGTTTGTGGAGTTGTGAACCTGCAAATTTAGTTGCAATGGAACAATGCTACAAAATATTTAGGTATTGTCATTTTCCCAATTACAAATAAAAAAGTGTGCTGCCTCCTTGCAAAATATTCTAAAAAAAAAAAAATCAAAGTGATTAAATGTGATAAAGAACTAATTACATATATACCACTGTTGAATTCAAATGCATATTGATTGAAACATGAAAATGAATCATGACTGCCATGAATCACAGGCTACACCACTAATCAAGATCAAGGAGCACAAATGTATTATTAGTGGTGTATCACATGATTCTTGACAGTCATGTGAAAAATGTTCATATTTGATGCAATATGTATTTGGATTCAACGGTGGCATATATGCAATTAGTTCTTTATCACATTTGATAGAATGTAGAATATATTTTTTTTGAATATTTTGTATGGAGGCAGCGCACTTTTTTCGTTTTATTTGTAATCACGTATTACCTGGTATTCAAGTGTATTTGAGCAGCTCCATTTCATTACTTCTGAGAGCAAGATTTTGTGTTTTTTTATTAGATTGTCATTTCCCCCGAATACCCAGGATTACTGCCGTCTCAATATGGAGCTGGCAGTGCAGACTGTTAAGCAGAGATTGAAAGCCTAGGAAAATCTGCCACTGACTGTAATGAGGCGCATGAATTCAGTAAAAATAAAAATCCTTCCTGTGCCATTATTTGCTCTACGTCAATCCAGTGTTTGGATTCCTAAATTATTTTTTGTATTCTTCACTCTTTAAAAAGCCTATTTGCAGGTCCCGTCCCTTCTAGATTCAGTAAAACGATTCTTTGCAGGCCCTGGCGTGTTCAGACCTCTATATGTACTTTTTGTCAGCGCTTCTTGCCCATGCACACAACTGGGTCAGTTCGGATGCTTCTAATGCATCTGTGGTCTTAGAGGTGGCTCAGTTAGGCGCCTACAAAGCTCTTTGTAATTTTCCATATTGTGGAGCTCAGTCCCCTTCCTCGACTCTCGATGAAGGCAGTAATCAAAGCCTTGCAGATTATGCCCACAGGCACCTCAACCTCTGCTTTTGGGTCTCCGCATACTCCCCTCTGGCTTAACCTGAGGCCCCCAGAATTCTTTACTATCCCTGATCACTCTATGTGGTCTTCATGTGGTCTAAAATATTTGACTGACATTTGTTACAGGGGCTCCCTAAATTACTTTTGATAAGCTAAAACAAAACCATAATCTCCTAAACTCCATATTCTTCCAGTTTTTGCAACTCAGCCATGCTTACGTCGCCCAATTTGGACATTCTACAATCCTACTCCAAAGGGATCTTGAATCTTTACTATGTGATGATAATCTGGCAAAGCCTTTATCCACAATTTACAAGGCTTTAGCCATCAGTGCATGTTGGGTCTAGAGCTTTTACAATGCAAGAGGCGGGTGGAGGTGCCAGATCCGGACGAGGAGGATATCAGGGATTACCCCTTTATTAAATTGGTGGCCACACGGAATAGGCTAATCCAATTCAAAATTCTCCACATGGCCTCTTACACCAGAGAGGCTACACCAAACTTTTTCCAAAAGTACAACCTAATTGTTGGCAGTCCGGCGACACACCTTTAGATTTTTTAAAAATGTTTTTTGGTCCTGCATACAAACATTTTGGGCCGATGTCCTACAGTTTATTTGTTCAGTAACCATGATTTCCACTCCTCAAATGGTGGTGGTTTGTCTTTTGGGTTTGGTCAACCATCTAGCCCAGTGATGATGAACCTTAGCACCCCAGATGTTTTGGAACTACATTTCCCATGATGCTCAACAACACTGAGTGCATGAGCATCATGGGAAATTTAGTTCCAAAACATCTGGGGTGCCAAGGTTCACCATATCACTGATCTAGATTTTTACAGTGCCTCCAGAAGCTTTTTGGGTCTTCTTCTGTTCTACGCTAGAAATCTATTGTTTTGCCATGGAAATCAGATAGACCCCCCCACCTTGGAGAGCTGAAGGACACTGGTTAATTTAGTGGTCTCATTGTATAAATTTACATATCTTTCCTGAGGTTGCTCCAAAAAATTCCACAAGGTCTGGGACATTTGGATTGAATCTCCCTCTACTGCTAATGCTACAGACTATACTGTGCTTGACAAGGGTGGATAGTGTGTGAACTATGTTCCTCTGAAGGGGAGGGGCTATGTGGGGGTTAATCTGCCGTAGTCTGTCTCGTGTACCTCCTCTGTACCTTTTAGCATCTCCCTGGGAATATATATTACTCATACTGCACTTTATTATTTATTGTGTTAAACTCTTAAATTTTCTTGCTTCTATTTTTTAAGATTGATATGTGCCTAATCACTGTGATAGTGCCCAACTTCCACCTCCTGATTACTTACCTTAGTCATGCATGTGGATGCTGTTACCCTTGATCGAGGGGTACCAGAGTTGTGACTACAGTTGGGATAGTGGGGTTTTTCTTAAATGCTGTATGTTTTTCGAGCTGTGTTTTGTAATTTATTTTATATGAAACTAATGGTAACTTAAAAAAAAAAAAAAAACAGTAGCTTTTTTTCTTTTCGTCCGGAAACTCAAGCACTGGGGAGGAAGGTATGTTTGTCCTAAATAATCTTATCTGTACTGTGCTGTAAGATGTCATTATCAAAATAAATGGGAACATTGACTGTCCTAGCAAAGGGTTAGATTTAAAAGCTGGCCCTCATCATTGTATGTTAAAATACTTTCCTAAGATTTTCTATTGGGACAAACTTAACTTATTCAGAAATGACTGCAGCTCAGTCATGAAACACTTAAATATCTAAAAAGGAAGAAATAGGTTGTGGGCAAAAGATAGAGTTTGGAGCTGGCTCATAAATCCCAGCTTGATTCATAGAACTGAACTCATAAACTGAACTTAAGACTTGCTGCAGAATAGTCAGCTACCACTCATTAAAGTGGATGGCAATGTGGGCACACTCACCAAGGGGCAGGGCCATGTGGTTATTATCTGCACCATGTGTCATTGTGAGCACCTAGATCAGAGCAGGTGTGCTGTAAGGACATTCTTATTTACAATCAGACAAAGGACTTGCTGGAGCCCAGATTTAACAAAAAAAAAAAAAATTAAAAAAACCTGCAGCAAAGGATAGCTTTCAGGATCTTAAACAGCTATTAAGGTAGATCCACAGCTTTACATGTATACTTTACTATATTTACATGTTATACGAGTGTGGTTTTACTAGCTAATGTTATGCAACTATTTCTTTTGCATTATCACTGAATGGAAGTGCAGAGTAAAAAGTTTACACAAGGCCTCCTTTATCAAAGTGCTTGAAGAAGTCTGTGCTGCCAAAGCAACTAAACTCTAATTTCTTTTTTTATCAAGCACCGGAGAAACAAAAAGGTGGATCTGCTGTGTGATAGGAACAAGTTTCAGGCATGCTGACAAATGAGGCCCATTGCGATTTTCACTCCATTATGGAACTCCCTGTGGCAGCTTATATTCATTCAAAGATTAAAATTGTTACTACCATCACTGTTCTGGTTATAAGAAATGATAAATGAGTAATCGTAGAACAGAAGAGCGCCCACTACAGGGTATGCTGCCACAGAACATAATATGCTTTCCCTCCACATCAAGCTGCTTCCAATTACATGGATTAAAATTAAGAGCATTTTAATCTAGAATTTCCTATATGTATTCCAAATAACATAACTGCTGCTGGCTCTGAGATTTTGAAAGGTTTGCCGAAACCTTACCTATATACCATGAGAGCATGATAATGTTATCACTATCTGCTATTTTAGAGTGCCGTACACATAAATGTTCCAATTGAAAAAAATAAAGATAAAATAAATTTTAAAATCTGGTAACATTTGCATATTCAAATTTTCCCAGAATTTAAAAGCACAAAGATTAAAACAGTTAGTTCTACCTGTTGAAAGTTAACCGCTTGCTAACTGGGCACTTAAAACTCCGTTCCTGCCCAAGCCAATTTTCAGCTTTCAGCGCGGTCACTCTTTGAATGACAATTGCGCAGTCATGCTACACTGTACCCATATGACATTTTTATAATTTTTTTCACACAAATACAGCTTTGTTTTGGTGGTATTTATTCACTACTTGGTGGTATTTATTCACTACTGGGGTTTTTATTTTTTGATAAAAAAAAAATATATATATTTTTTTTCATAGTTTGTTATAAAATTTTGCAAATAATTTTTCTCCTTCATTGATGTGCGCTGATGAGGCTGCACTGAAGGGCACTGGTAGAAGACACCAATAGGCAGCACTGATGGGCACTGCTCAGCAGTGCTGATATGCACTGCTAAGCAGTGCCCATCAGTGCTGCCTATTAGTGTCATCTACCAGTGGATATGCACTGGTAGGTGGCACTGGTGGGCACTACGTGGTCTGGAGTGTGCGGGACAGATATCCAGTTTACTCCAGACGGTAATCAGCTTTTTTTCCACTCACGCTGGGAAAAAAAAAAAGCCGATTACCAGCTCGGTTTACATCACGTGATCAACTGTCATTGGCTGACAGCTGATCATGTGGTTAGGGCCCGGGATTGGCCCCTTACTCCGATCAGCTGAGTCTCATTGATTCACTGATCACAGGGCACACAGGCAGTTAATGCACAGGAGGACTAACATTGACGCCCTCCCGGCAATTTATGCCTGCGCTTTAGCCGTCTTTCGGCTATAGCGCAGGCGTGAAGAGGTCAACTAGAACCAGTCACAACTGGGTTTATGCAAAAATCAGACTATTCAGTCTTAAAAAGAGTTAAGAATAAGTTTTTTATTTTTATTTCTGCCTGTGACCTCATAGGGGAAATGTTCCCTCACTTCCTGACCCTGTAATGCCTGCACAAGAGATGGAGTTGAAAGCGGTCACCATAGCAGGACCGCAGTAACAAAACGATGTCAGAAGTTCTAACCCTTTGCCGTCCTCAAAAAAAAAAAGTGTTGTAGGTTTTTATCATCCATCCTTGAAGAAATCTCACAACTAGGGGGCCAGATGATAAAAACCCCAGGGGTCAGAAACCTTTTCCATATGAAGCATAAGACAACCAAGGGGCCAGTACACAACAGCACCAAAGCAGCTGTAAAGATTTTCAATTTTTGAACTCAATATTGTACAGTTAATAAGTTAAACTCTGTAATAATTACTCAATTTATCCTGTATATTACAAAAAAACAGCTGGATGGGGCAGGCTTCTGTGGGTGGCTTTGCAATGCTGGTCACAAACTTATCACCATTTGAGTACTTCAGCACTACTGTGAACAAATATATATTGCTCACGCCAAAGTCTAACAAGAGCACGACCCTGTTAACCACTTCAGCTCCGAAAGGTTTTACCTCCCATGACCAGGTCATTTTTTGCTATTCAGCACTGTGCTAATTTATCTGACAATCAGATGGGCATGCAATGCTGTACCCAAACTAAGTTTATATAATTTTTTTCACACAAATAGAGCTTTCTTTTGGTAGTACTTGATCATCTCTGGGCTTTTTATTATATAAATGAAAAAAGGCTGACAATTTTGAAAAAAAATAAATAAAATTTCTGAATAAAAATTCTGCTGCAAGTCTTTGGTAAAAAAAAATTCCCAATAAATGTATATTGGTTTGTGTGAAAACCACTTTTATACTAGTAATAGTGGAAATCAATGACTTCAAATGGGACTGTGATAGTGCGGCGAGCAATCTGACATTAACGGGAGGCTAGGCGGGACAGCCGTTGACATCAGTGCTAAAAAAAAATATGCACTGTCACTGTACTAGTTACACAGGGCAGGAAGGGGTTAACATCTAGGGCGACCAAAGGGTTAAATGTGTGTACTGCATGCTGCTTTTACCGGGAATCCAATTGCTTTTATTCCCTGGTTAGCAGGAAATTAACAAACGAGATCTCCTGTCACAAAACACAGCTCCAATTTAGTTTAGTGTTTTGGTGTTTAAATTCACAGAGCTGCGTTCAGTGAAGCTCAGAGCCGATCACCAGTCGGCCCACGTGCTCCCTACCCGAAAATGCAGAATCACATATATGTACATGATTCTGCACCTAGTGGCCGCCCTGTAGCAGTAAATCTACAGGAGGCGGTCGTTAAATGGTTAATAAGATCCCCAAGGTAAACTAAAGCCAGTTTATAAAAGAAACATTATACTTGCATTGCCAGTGACCCAGTGTTGCAGATCTCTGGTTGCTGCAGGTATCTGACACTTCTGGGTGTACATCCAGGTAGTGAAGTGTGAACCAGTAACAAGAACCACTTTGCAAGGGGATCCTAATGACAGGGTTGGGGATCTTAATGACAGGGTTACTTCAACTTTTTCCTTTCTTTAGATTGTTTGACTACACTTATTCATAATATTGCTCTACAGTTATAAACACATATTCTTATTTATTTATAACCCACCTCACATGTTTTCTGATCATCCACTGTTGCAGGTTGAGCCAGTTTGGAAGCTTAATTAAAAGTAAAAACCACAAATTACTAACAAGCAGCTGCAAAAATATTGCAAGTCGCCAAGTCTAAAACTAAAAAAAACCAAATGAATAATGAATTACTTTCAATAAGAAAAGGCAATATTAGACCCAATCAGTAAAAAAACATGAAGGAATCATCCATAGTATTAGATTCACCTTTAGTCTTCTGGTCATCTTCTGATTTTCTCTTGGCACTCTTCTCTCTATTTACCATCAGGCTCTTTTTCACATCAGAACTTGTAGCAGTGGCATCAACTAAAGACGCCTGAAAACAGATCAAATAATTTATAAAGGATGGGAAGAAAAAAAAAAAAACTTTCCCAACTTTTATATAGTTTCTAATGACAAAGATGCTTGGATTGCTAATCATTAGCTATAGACAAATCTGGCATTTCTTGAAATTGGGAGGAGGTCAGCTAATATGTACACATTGTAAGCTCCTATATCAGTGCAATATTAGGATGCTTTCATGTGTTAGGCCCTATGTACACTGCTGCTGCTAAATGCACGTTCAGAGGCAGTTTGACACTTTTTTCAACTGCCCCTGAACTCATTCAAAGTTATCTTATGTGACCATGTACACAGTTAAGTTTAGGCCCCTTTCACACTGGGGCGGTTTGCGGGCACTATTGCGCTAAAAACAGCGCCTGCAAACCAACCTGAAACTGCCGCTGCTGTGTAACCAGTGCAAAAGCCTGAGGGCTTTCACACTGGAGCGGTGCGCTGGCAGGAGAGAAAAAAAAACTCCTGCAAACAGCATCTTAGGAGCGGTGTATTCACCATTCCTGCCCATTGAAATCTTTGCGGGCGGTTTTATCCCTTTTTCGGCCGCTAGCCCCACTAGCGGCCGAGTACCGCCGCTAAAACGCCACTAAAAATAGCGGCATTTTACCGCCGACGCCCCCACCTCCCCAGTGTGAAAGGGGCCTTACAGTCATTTTTAGGCAGTTGCAAAATGAGTTCAGATGCCGTAGATTCACGTTTTAGACGCCAAACGCGACTAAACGCAGTACCGGCGTTTAGTTGCGTTTTCAAAAAAGGTACCCAATTGTTTGGACATTAAAACACTAAAAAAGGATGGAAAATGATGAGAAAACATAAAAAAAAAAAAAAAAAAAAAAGTTTAAAAACTGGTAATTACTTGCTATGATTCATAGACCATATAGAGCCCTTGATCCAATCCAATACACCACTAGCAAATTTGTTTTACAAAGTATAATTGTAATTTGACCCATATGTTGTTAGATATGAAAAAAGATGACCCCGCCATTGAGCCTGATCACCTACGTGATCAAACATAGTTTCATGAAATTTGATAGTCACCAACAGACATTCCTCTGGTGGCACCCTCTTCCTCATGTTCGTGTCCAAGCGTGTCAGACTGGGCCGAACTTTTTCTAGTAGAATGTCAAATGAGGCAATGGACATGCGTGTAAAATGAAAAAAAAAAAAAAAAAAAAAAAAAAAAAAATCGGGGTAGGTACTCAGCTGTTTGTACATGTTGGTAAAATATCCTACTGACATGCGCTGCGTAATCAATGGATGGGTTCAGTAGCAACGGACTCTGGTCCTCGCACGCAATTTTCGGCATCGGTCGTGCCTCATCAAAAGCAACGTCAGGAGCATTTCCTCATTTATGCTCATTATGGGATCCATTGTAAAAAAAAAAAAAAAAAAAAAAAAAAAAAAAGCACAGAAATGGGGACAAATACAAGGACACTGCTGCTCTCTCTGCTGCTGCTACTCACTCTGGTCTCACAAAATGGCTGGAATAGTTAAATAAAACATCTTTTGAGCTTGGGGAGGGTCTTATATTATCCTTACTAAACGCTTCTAGACGCAAACGCAGCTAAACGCGGCATGCAAACGCGGCTAAACGGGAGTTTCCAAACGCCGGTTTCAAGCTTTCAAAAAAAACGTTCAGAGGACTTTGCCTCTGCGTCCCGTGTACATGGAGCCTCAGGGCTACATCTGTATTTCATTTTTAGCTTTTTAACTGTAAAACGATAAAAAAAAAATGCTCTCGACCTGTTGAGTCAGCTGAGGTCATCCTGTGCCTGTGCCCATTTAAGTTTCATCTGGACACAACTCACAGAAACAAAAGCTACCTTGGGGTTTTGAGTAAGTGGTAAATTTTATGAAAAATTTTATTTTTGTATCGCTAGATGTGTAGCATAAAGAGAATAGCAGCTTACAAGGGGAGGGAGCTGTGTTCAACAGACTTCCAGAAAAGGGTTTTATGGTCAGGTATTTAGAGACATGGTTTTTGACGTCGTAATTTTGTCACCTATTTTTGGAAGATTAAGAAATTCAATAAAAGCTTTCTTCCACAAAGTAGCAATTTTAACAAGTTATTACTCACATACAGCATAGGCATACTTCGAATTACACCCCAAAACGCATTCCGCTATGCCTCCCAAGTATAGGGATACCACATGTGTGAGACTGTTTCACAGCCTATAGAGAGGCCCAAAATCAAAGAACACCTTTGGGCTTTCAAGGAACATGAATTACAGGTCTAAATTTTCTGACTACCCATCACATATTTGGAGGCCCTGGAGCACCAGGACAGTGGAAACACCCACAAAATTACTACATTTTGGAAAGCAAACAGTCCAAGGTATTTTCTAAGAGGCATAGTGAGTCTTCTTACTTTAATTTTTTCAGAAGATGCGTAATGAAAATGAAAATTTTATTTACACAAAGTTGTCAGTTTAAAGCGGATGTATACCCACAATTTTTTTTTTTTTTTTTTACCTCTGTAAAGCAAAAGGCATAATGAGCTAGTATGCACCGCATACTAGCTCATTATGAAATACTTACCTTAGAACGAGGCGTCGGTATCTTACCTGGTCCACGCCGAGGGAGCTGTCATGTTGCCTCGGCGTGTCTTCAGGGTATCGCGGTTCCAGCGCTGTGAGTGGCTGGAGCCGCGATGTCATCACTCCCGCGCATGCGCGCGGGAGATTTCTTACCCGGCAAGGTCCGGCAGTTGCCGGGCCTTCAGCCGAGAATCCCCTGTGCGCATGCGCCGCTGCAGTCAGCGGTACATAGCGAGGGGAATATCTCCTAAACCGTACAGGTTTAGGAGATTTTTTTTTACCTACAGGTAAGCCTTATTATAAGCTTACCTGTAGGTAAAAGTTACAAAAAACACTATACAACCACTTTAAGAAGGTATTTTTCACACAGCATAGGCATACTTAGAATTACATCTCAAATCACATTCTGCTACTCCTCCCAAGTATGGCGACACCACAAGTGGACTTCCACTGTCTGGAATGATTATATACAGGACATTGTATAGACAACCAATTGTATCAAAACCAATGTACTGTAATGGTCACCTCTACACAAGTGGATCAGGGAATCTATTGTCACCTCTAGCATTCCTACAAAGGTGTACCTTAGATTTTGGGCCTCTCTAAGTGGTTGGGCTGTGAAAATGTCTTCCACATATGGCATTGCTATACTTGGGAGGAGTAGCAGATTATGTTTTGAGGTATAATTCCAAGCATGGCATTGCTGTGTGTTAGAAATCTTAGCAACTTTGTGCAGAAAAAAGAAAAAAAAAAAAATCTTTTTTCCCATGTTGAAAAAAAAAAAAAAAAACTGGACACAAACTGACATTTTGAAAAGACTAGTTATGCCTTTCAGAAACAACTTTGGGGTGTTTGTTCTCCAAAATGTGCTAATTTTGTGGGTTTTTCTTCTGTCTTGGCACTTCAGGGACTCAAGAATAGGTAGTCAGGAAATTAGACACGTAATTTATGCTCCTTGAAAGCTCAAAAGGTGCTCCTTGGATTTTGGGCCCCTCTCTGCATCTGGACTATGAAAAAGTCTCACGTGGTATTCTTATACTCAAGCAGCTGAATGTAATTCTACGCTTCCCTATGCTGAGTGTGAGAAAGAACTTGTTAAAATGACAACTTTGTGAAAAAAAACCCAAATTATTCAAATTTCTTTTTAAAAATTCCAACACAAAACAAAAAAAAGTGTTAACAGAATGAAAGTTTTGTAGAAAAAAAAAAATGTTCTCTTTTTTTACCTTTATATAGTAGAAAACCCAGAGGTGATTAACCTCTTCAGATCCGCGCCATTGCTAAATGATGGCAACATCGCGGACCTACATTGCCGGGACGACGTCTATTGACGTCGTCCCGTGCACGAGCGGCCTGCGCGCACCCTGCAGGGTGCGCACGGCGCGCTCGGTGACCAGCGAGTCTATGAGACTCGCCTGATCACAGATCAGAGTAAGGGGTCGGTCCCAATGACAGCTGATCATGTGATGTAAACAGAGCCGGTAATCGGCTATTTTTTCTCCTCGTGTTGACAGCATGAGGAGGAAAAAAAAGCCGATCACCGGCGGCCATGAGAGGGACATCAGTCCCGATCACCGCGATAATCTGTGCCCCCTGCCAGCGACACCTAGCAATAGGCAGCAGTGCCACCTACCAGTGCCCACCAGCGCCCACAGTGCCGCCCATCTGTGGTGCCTTAACTGCGCCCATCCGTGCCGCCTTAACTGCACCCATCCGTGCCGCCTTAACTGCGCCCATCTGTGCCGCCTTAACTGCGCCTAACCGTGCCCATGAGTGCAGCCTATCAGTGCCCAACAGTGCCGCCTATCAGCGCATATCAATGAAGGAGAAAAATTACCTGTTTGCAAAATTTTATAACAAACTATGAAACATGATTTTTTTTTTTTCAAAATTTTCAATCTTTTTTTGTTTGTTTAGCAAAAAATTAAAAAAAACAGCTGTGATTAAATACCACCATAAGAAAGCTCTATTTGTGGGAAAAAATGATAAAAATTTAATTTGGGTACAGTGTTGTATGACCGCGCAATTGTCATTCAAAGTGCGTCAGCGCTGAAAGCTGAAAATTGGTCTGGGCAGGAGGGGGGTTTAAGTGCCCAGTAAGCAAGTGGTTAAATACCACCAAAAGAAAGCACTATTGGTCTAAAAAAAAATTCTATAAAATAAATTTGGGTACAGTAATTGTCAAAGTGTGACAGGGCTAAAAAATGAAAAATGGCCTAGACGGGAGTGAAACAGTCCGGCCTTCGAGTGAGATCGCATAGGGCTCCCCACAGGAGAATGCTAACAACTCAGAAAACTCTTCTGGCTAAATTGATGGGCACAAAAAAGGCCAACCTTACAAGACACCAAATGCCAAAACATCTTAAATTGGTTAGAATGGGGGTCTTTGTAAATCGACAATATACAATTTAAAATTCCATGGTTGAAGTGGAGGCCAAATCCACATACAACGCAGGCATATGTCCCAGAACACCTGACAGAGGCAATTCCTCTGGGTCAAAGCACTGTATGCTGAGAAATTCTAAGCCAAGGTAAGACGTAAGGCAAAGCTAAGAATCAAGGCAGAAGACAAAGGTTTAACTATTTTGTAACCTTTTGATTCTGCCTCCTGCACCAGTTATACAAGGTTCCCAAATTTGCACAAAAGCAGCAAAGGCAGAGAGTGCCATAAAACAATTAGGAGCAAGAAAATACTTGTCTGGATGTTTCCAGTCTTTGAAAATAAAACCATTAAATAAAACATGATGAAAAAATGCTTTGGTGGAGTGTTTGGGTTGGGAGCAGAGACCAGACACTATGCTAGAGGAAGAAGCAGTGTTCTGTTCCAAAAGTAAGGTTTAGGGAACTTCCTTATCAAAAAACGGTATCCTTTTGTTATGGCAAAACTGAGGACTGGAACTTTTCCTCCAGCGAAGGAAAGAAATTGGCATCTGACAGTGATTCTTCCTGGTGTTCTCCTACAAAACCAAATACATCCAACTTCTTTGCCTCAGACTGCACCAGGAAAAAGGGGCATTGTTCCTTATTTCTACTTTGAGAAGGTGCAATGAGCTGAGCTATGTCAGCTGAGTCAGACCCCTGTATAACAGGAAAAAACCTTGTCAGAAAGGCAGTTAAAAGAATGAGAGCCTGAGGGAGGACTCAAAATTGACTGCAAGCACAGTAGGCTCCAATTGGGGGTCTAATAATCACAGATGGTACAATGCTCCCCTGTGCCTAGCTCAGCTTTGCACACGAGTGCAAATGACATCAGGGAGTCTGCAGTTCAGCTGCAATTGCAGGAAGACCACCCTTGTTTTTGAGGACAGTCATAAGCCAATGAAAAAATATACCCCACTCACTGTCCAGGAGTGCATACAGACAGCTGATGAGAACTCTGGACCAGAAGGTGCTCAAAGATGAAGGCCAACTGTTACTTTTGGATTATGTTACGCCCGTATATAGGGTGTAACATGTACCCCACAATAACAAAAAAAGGGATTGTGCGCGCATGTCCTTTCCCTGTGATATTACCCATTCACACATGGTTAGAGTATGTACACTGGTAACCGCACACCAATCGTTAACTTGCATATAGGGACAGGTGAGCAGCCCGGTTCGCATCCAGGAGTGCACATCCATTGCTATATGTAAGTAAATGCTTGGATGTGCTGTTACCAGGTTATAGCTGCAGCCAGTCATCGATTATTACAGGCGACAGTACAACACCGCCTGTCACTCGTGGGCAGAGAGAAATATTTTTTTTTTTATGGTGTAAAGCTTGGTGTGAATGAGCCCTAAGGACATTTATCACTTTGAAAAAAACCTTTGAGGGGATATTCTTATTGCTTGTGTTTACATCCATGATGCTTCAGTTCACAAAACAAAACCCGTGAAAAATAAAAAAGTATTATTTTCAACTGGCATTGTTGTTACTAGTGTTGCATTTAACAAGCACTTTGATCTTTTAGTAAAACACTTACACAATTATTTCTTTTTAAATTAGTTTTGCATACATTCAAATTTTGAATTATGAAGTGACAATAGCAAGTAATATATATGCATGCAAAAACATACGGAAAGCATGATAAATCATGAGATTAGGCATCCAAAGTGATTGTTCTCGTTAAAAGGAAAGGTATGACTGTCTCAGTTCCATTTGAAAGCCAAGTCTCTACTATTGCCGATCTGGCTCTCCTGCACTAAAATGATCACTTTCTTCTACACTGTTCAACTACTGTGAGTATGGCCCACACCAGCCTTTCTAAAGGCCTCGGTCGCAGTGTTCTGGCATCGCCACATTTTGCCTTTATGGAGTTGCAAAGATTAGGTCCAAAATTTTGGAAATGCTTTAAAAAAAAAAAAAAAACTTACAGCAAGGGTTGGGAATGCTTCTGTATCCCTGTTCTGCATCTCATACAAAGACTTAGATTCCTCAATGACTTGTTTCTCTCTTCGTTCTTCTGGAGTAAGACCAAAGTGGACACACTCCTTTTTGTGGAAGCTTGACTCCTCACCTCTTTCCCGATCAAGCTTTCTGTGAAAAGTATACTGTTAACAATGTAGAGTAGAATCAAAGTAGAATCAAATATAATACAACCCCAATTCCAAAAAAAGTTGGGACACTGTAAAATCTACATAAAAACAGAATGCAATGATTCTGAATGCATTCAGAATGCAATTTCAAACCCATATTTTATTCACAATAGTAAATGTAAAAACCTGTCAAAATGTTTAAACTGAGAAAATATAACATTTAAGGAAATAAAATAAGGTCATTTTGAAATTGATGGCAGCAACAGGTCTCAAAAAAGTTGGGACAGGGCCATATTTACCATGGTGTAGCATTCTCTCTTTTAAAAAGACCCTGTAAATGTCTGGGAACTGAGGGGACCAGTTACTGGAGTTTTGGGAGAGGAATGTTGTCCCATTCTTGCCTGATATAGAAATCTAACTGCTCAACAGTCCAGGGTCTTCGTGTCTTTTGTTTTGGTGGAAAGGCCTGGACTGTAGGCAGGCCAGTTATGCACCTGGTCCCCTCTACTATGAAGCGATACTGTTGTCAGAGGCAGAATGCAGTTTAGCATTGTCCCGCTGAAATATGTAAGGCCTTCCCTGGAAAAGACATCTGGATGGAAGCTTATGCTGCTCTAAAACATCTTGGAGCATTGATGGTGCCTTTGCAGATGTGCAAGCTGCTAATTCCATACGCACTAATGCACCCCCAGAACCGTTAGAGATGCAGGCTTTTGAATTGAGCGCTGATAACAAGCCGGAAAGTCCCTCTCCTAAGGACGCAGGACCCATAATTGCCAAAAAGAATGTCATTTTAAATTTGTCTGATCAAAAAACAGTTTTACACTTTGCAATAGACCCATTTTAAATTAGCTTTAGCCCAAAGAAGACAATAGCATATCTAGAGCATGCTCAGATATGGCTTCTTTCCGTGATAGAGCCTTTACTTGCATTTTTGCAAGTGTGTTCAGAGATAGTAATTTTTGGAAATTTGTCAGCTCATGCAGTAATATCCCATTACAGAACCGTGCCTGCTTTTATTGCAGTGCAATCAGAGGGCCCAAAAATCATGGGCATCCAATATTGCGTTTTGACCTTGTCCCTTGTGCACAGAGATTTCACCAGTTTCTTGGAATCCATTGATCTTTTGCAAATTAGGATGATTTAAAGACTTGTTCGAAAGAAATTGTTCGAAAATTTTTAGATGCAACTTATCACCGATTGGTGAACCTCTGGCCATCTAAGCTTTTGTGACATAGTGACGCTCTCTAAGATGCTATTTTATACCCAGATTACTGACCTGTTTCTGAATAACCTAATTAGCTGCAAAATTTGCTTTCAGCTGTGCCTTGTTAGGACAATTTACTTTGCCAGCTTTATTCATTTCTTTTTTTTTTTTTTCTATAACTGTCCCAACTTTTTTGAGACTTGCTTCTGCCATCAATTTCAAAATTAAACATATGAATATTATTTCTGTAGAAGGGTTACTTCCCATTATTCATAGAAGATGAAGTGTTGGAGCATCAATTCATAATAATGAACTGTAGGTTGTACTGCTGTCTGCAGGACACTAGGCACAACCTAACACCAACCAACACCCCCTCCCTCCCCAGGGGCCAAAAATCCCTCCTCCAACCATTCTGCTCAGTTGCAACAAGCCGTACAAAACAAGAGTGGCAACATAAATCAAAAAGGGTAGGAAGCTGTGCCTCCCAGCTGACTTCAAGAAAAGGATCTTACAGCAAGTACAAATATAGGCTATAGCATATACTCCATAAAATCCTTTTCTTGTAGTCCAGAGGAACACAGGAAATCATTCACTCGGTATAGCCGCTACAGTTTTGGGAGAAAAAGAAACCCGGAGGCCGGCCCAAGAAAACCCTTCCTACCATCAGTATAAATCAGTATTGTAGCAACTACACTCCCATCGCATGACAAGGCAAAATATGCCTGGCCTACCTTCCTACTACCAGTATGCCTCAGTGTTGTATTAACACCCCAACCAAGCCACGTCCATCTACAATAAATCCCTGTCCTCCACCCTGGACAAGCTCGCTCCCCTCACTACACGCAGAATCAAGGCTCGACCCCTACAACCCTGGCAAACAGAGGACACTAAAATTCTCAAAAGACGTAGACGCGCTCTTGAGCGTCTGTGGCACAAGACTAAGTCTCTCAAAGACTTCAACCAATACAAATCTGCCCTCCAAAAATACTATTCTTTCCTTCACACTGCCAAGCAAACCTATTTTACAGCTCTTAACACCTTCTCATCTAGTCCCCGTAAACTCTTCTCTACCTTCAACTCTCTACTTTGTCCTCCACCGCTTCCACCCACTGACTCACTCACTGCCCAGGAGATCGCCAATCACTTCAAAAACCAGACTGATACAATTGGCGATGAAATCTCCACTCTACAGGTATCTCCCCCAGCTAAGACCCCATGTCAACAGGTACAACTGACCCTCCCCCTATTCAAATCTGCTACTACAGACGAAGTTGCTAAACTCCTTTCTATCGCCCACCTAACCACTTGTCCCCTGGACCCTATTCCCTCTCATATGCTACGGTCGCCCTCTGACTCCATCCTACACTCTCTAACCCACATCTTCAATCTCTCCCTCACCTCTGGCATCTTCCCCAATGCTCTAAAACATGCACTAGTCACCCCCATACTTAAAAAGCCGTCCTTGGACCCTAGCAATCTTAACCACCTACGCCCTAT
Organism: Aquarana catesbeiana; assembly: GCF_042186555.1. Classification (NCBI taxonomy): domain Eukaryota; kingdom Metazoa; phylum Chordata; class Amphibia; order Anura; family Ranidae; genus Aquarana; species Aquarana catesbeiana. The sequence continues at coordinate 728,709,169 of NC_133324.1, forward strand.
CTCCTTGCTCCCCTTTTCCTCTAAACTCCTTGAACGCCTGGTTTACAACCAATCGAGTGACCACCTCATTAAAAACAACCTTCTTGATCCCCTTCAATCTGGATTTCGCCCTCAACACTCCACAGACACTGCTCTTTTAAAACTTACAAAAGACCTACTAAGTGCAAAAACCAACGGACACTATTCTGTACTCCTACTTCTGGATCTTTCAGCTGCCTTTGACACGGTTGACCACCCCCTCCTCCTCAAAAAAACTTTACTCCCTCGGTGTCCGTGACTGCGCTCTTCAGTGGCTCTCATCCTACCTATCCCAACGCACCTTCAGTGTCACTTACAATTCTACTTCCTCCACTCCTCTTCCCTTCTCTGTCGGGGTCCCCCAAGGTTCTGTTCTTGGACCTCTTATTTTCAATCTACACCTCTTCCCTGGGTCAGCTGATAGCCTCTCACGGCTTTCAATATCATTTCTATGCTGATGACACACAAATCTATCTATCCACCCCTCAACTCACTCCATCAGTCTGCTCACGCATCACTAACTTACTAACCGACATATCTGTATGGATGTCACACCACTTCCTCAAACTCAACTTGTCCAAAACCGAGCTTATAATATTTTCTCCCCCACGTGCCTCTTCCCCTGACTTGTCTGTCAAGAGCAATGGCACAACCATCCACCCGTCCCCACATGTCAGGGTACTAGGTGTTATCCTGGATTCTTAACTCTCCTTTCGGCCCCACATCCAATCACTTTCCAAAGCTTGCCGCCTCAACCTCCGCAACATCTCTAAACTACGTCCCTTTCTAACCAATGAAACCACAAAGCTCCTGATTCACTCCCTGGTTATCTCTCGCCTCGACTACTGCAACTCCCTCCTCATTGGCTTACCTTTAAATAGACTATCCCCCCTTTAGTCCATCATGAATGCTGCTTCCAGACTCATCCAACTTACAAACCGCTCAGTGTCTGCTACCCCTCTCTGCCAATCCCTCCATTGGCTGCCACTCGCCCAACGAATTCAATTCAAAATACTAACAAGAAGTTACAAAGCCATCCACAACTCTGCCCCCAGCTACATCACTAGCCTAGTCTCAAAATACCAACCTAATCGCCCTCTCCGTTCCTCCCAGGACCTCATGCTCTCTAGCTCCCTCATCACCTCCTTCCATAGCCGCCTCCAGGACTTCTCCCGAGCCTCGCCCATCCTCTGGAATTCCCTACCCTAATCTGTCAGACTGTCTCCAAATTTATCCACTTTTAGGCGATCCCTGAAAACTTTCCTCTTCAAAGAAGCCTATCCTGCCTCCATCTAACAACTGCACTATTTTCTCCATTAGCTCATACCCCACAGCTATTACCCTTTTGTATAACTTGACCCTCCCTTCTAGATTGTAAGCTCTAACGAGCAGGGCCCTCTGATTCCTCCTGTATTGAACTTGCACTGTCCTCCCTAATGTTGTAAAGTGCTGCGTAAACTGTTGGCGCTATATAAATCCTGTATAATAATAATAATAAGTACTACCAAGGGTATGATCCAGAGGGGTAGGACCTATGTCCTATAATGGACTCAAAGAAAAGGACTTTACAGTGATTTTTCTTTGTCTACTGAGGTACACAGGAAGCCATTCAGTTTTGTGACATCCACAAAGCAGGCCAACTGAAGGATGGGCGGGCAACAAGGCAAGCAAACTGGGGACTGTCTGCATCTCAGAGAGCCGCCTGGGTACAGCTTATTCCCAAAGCTGGCATCATAAAAGGTCTGAAGAGTCACTTAGAAATTAGAGAACAAGTGAACAAAGGACCAAATAAAAAAGCTATGCAAATCTGGGAAACAGTTACTTGATACCAAAAAGCTCTAGAAGCAAGTCACAGATTTAGTGGAGTGCACCATGACAAGAAGGGGTAGAAGATGACCTTTGAGGCTATGCTGAATGATGACCTGCTTAGAAGTGGTGGCACAAGAAGCTGGTGCAATATTATGGGGATACCTTGGGTTGACAAAGGGAATCTGTCTTTCTAAAAGTAATGGCTGAAAGAGACACACTCACAGACAGCACCACATCTAGACAATAGAAAGACATTTCTTTTTGGTGAACTGGAGCTGGAAAGTGGAATTCGGTGAGGTAAAAGGCAGAAAATATACTTTGTCAAGAAGGAGGTTCCTTACAAACCTAACATTTGATATTGCTGACAGCCAAACACTGGTCCAGACCCAACTGTAGGAAGGAGAAGATTCATCCCACTGAGAATTTCCTAGGGTAGAATTCCCGAGACACCAAGTGAACGCTGCCTTTTCGTGTCCAACAAGAGAACTTGTGAAAAATAAACTTCAAAGCTTTTAAAATTGCAGGAATTATTGATTCAGATATGTACATGTCTCAGAACCTGGGTTTCAACAGCAATGCCATTAAAGCCAGCGACACTGCAGCAATGTGGCAAATTGGTCATTGAGATGAAGAAAATACAGATGATATGAAATAGCCCAAGAAGCATCTGCCAGTAGTCCTACCATGTTTGTGTACCATATCAGCCTGCGCAAACTAGAGCAATGAGAATCACCAGAATGCCCTCCCTTCTTGATTCTGTAAAGCAGGTGAGGAAAAGCATAGATCAGGGAAAACCAATCCCATGTAGCTTTGACTATAGGATCCAAATAACTGGAGACAGGTCTGTTTACCGCGTTTCCAAAAAAATAAGCCCGGGTCTTATTATAATTTTGGCAACAAAAGGACACAGTAGGGCTTATTTTCGGGGAAGGTCTTACCATGTCAGGAATCCCCAGTGTGAACAGAGTTAAAATGTTGTAAAATCCTATAATCTACTATTACAGTAGTATATAATGTACAATGTGTGAGTTTCTGAAATAGAATTGTGCCAAATACCTTCGTTATAGCGCCGCTCAGTGCTTCTGTGACCCGCTGGAGCTCTCTTCCCTGCTCCGAGCACTGCAGGGTGGGGCGAGAGCCCCCGCTGACAGCTGGGAGGTCAGCTGAGTGCCGCTGTACCAGAGGAATTTGGCACGATTATATTATAGAAACACACATTGTACATTACTGTAATAGAGTGGATTATAGGATTTTACAAGCATTTTAAACTAGGGCTTATTTCCGTGGTAGGTCTTATGTTCGGGGAAACACGGTAGGTTGTTAAAACCTAGAAGGCAGGAGCTCCAGGTTGTCTGAGAAGATTGACCTGCCAAACCTAGGATGTAAATGGCGGACAAGGCTGGAACGTGAACTTCTACCCAGGACAAGATTAGCGCTCTTTTTTACCACAATGAGACTTCTGACTAATCCCTGATGGCGGATGTACATCATTGACATGCCATTGTCCGAATGAAACCGGGTGTGTAAATTTAATTAAAAAAAAAAAAAAAACCTACTTGCCCAAGGTACTAAATTGGGGTCCCAATCTACTTGTCCGTCCTGATAATCTACTTGCCCCAATTCAATAAAAAAAAAAATAAATAAAAAACGAAGGGTTTTTTTTTATTAAGCAGAGGTGCTGTTAGGAATGTCTGGGGCTTTTAAAAACGAAAGGGGCTTTATGGCGGCTTAAATTTTTAATGGTTTAAACATTGCACTTTTTATCTCCAACTCACTTCCCTGCCGGTCTCTAGCACCGCACTTGTGGACTAGCAGGGAGGGGAGAGACCATGCAGTGTGACAAGAACTGATTGGATGAGTGTCAGAAGAGGGGAGTGTAAGGCTCTAATACTCAGCAGAAGCACATCTGCTGAGCGAGTAAATGAGGCACCGGCCCCTTCAGGTTACCCTTGCACATGGAAGCACTTGGGTGCTCAGTACAAGTGCACGCTGAGCAGCCAAATCAAGCTATGGTGTTAGGTCCCTGTTCACATCTGGGCGTTTTGGGATCAAATTAGAATCAAGTTAAAGCAACAATCATTTGCCGCAGAGGTTCCACAATCAATTGATCAACTGCAGTAATTACAGGATCTCTTCTAATGAACTTTGACCAGTCTGGCAAAAGAAAAAAAAAGACACAGCCAAGTCCAGATAGGGAGCAGAATCTGCAGGTGAGAACTGAGCTCTAGAGAGGGCTCCCAACTGCTTGTGTCCTTAAAGTCTGGTGTGTCCTCCATCAGGATGGTGGTCGTTTTGTTAAGGCGGGACATTGCTGGATCCACAGTGGGGGCAGAGCACTTTAATAGTCCTCTGAGAGAAAAAAAAAAAAAAAGAAGATACAAGGCTAATAAGCAGGTTCACTGGGACCACCTTTGTAGTCGTAGTCTTAGGGGAGTTAAAAGGACCCAAGACTGGGAATAGCACTGGAAGAGGCAACAGGCTGATCCTCTACTTTCAGAGTGGTATGCACCACATCAATAAGAGACAAAATTGCCTCTTTAAGGCCTTGTTTACATTTGCTCAAAAAAAAAAAAAAAAAAAAAAAAGTCAAAATACTTGACTGAACCAACACACATTAATACATGTTTGGCGGGTGTGAAAAACTCCCTGAAAACTCCCTGTGCACTTTTGACATGCATTAAAAAGCACCACAGATGTCAATTTTTTGGTTGTTGTGAACCAGGCCTAATGCACGGTAAACACATCTAAAAACGCACTGCAAACATTTGCCGGCACGTTACCATAGACTTGAATTGAAGGAGCAGAGATGCATCAACTCCTTCCAAACTCCACATTAAGCTTCATATTTGAAGCGCGGCAACACGACGCAATGCAAACATTTTGTGTCTTCGTAATGTAAACAGCACTGCGTGCTTTCCATATTAGCAATTGCAGTCTGCTTTACTAGGCGTTTGAGGCAAACTCCTCTTTTAATGCCAGTGTGAACAGGGCCTAAATTTGTAAGTAATAAAAGATGGCGACTCCTCAGAGGCATGCTCTTTCCATAAGGACTGGAGTGACTCAAAATCAAGCTTGTGGCCTTTGCGGTCAAAATTATCAAATAACTGGCATCGGGCTATAAAGTCGTACATGATGGTTGTAAAGACTGTAGAAGGGAGGGCAGAAGAGCTGGCCATTTCTGACAGAGCTAGAGATGGCTCAGATGATGAGCTAGACTCTAGGATCAGAAGGCTGCATGATTCAAGGCTGTCGTCCAAATCAATGTGTGCATTACAAGCAGCACTGGAGCTGTAAATAGTGTGTGAGCTGGGGGAAGCTGGTACAGTAGGATGGTCACCACTAAGTCATGACACCATGTGGCAGTTTAGCAATGTAAGGCTCATGGTACAAGTCAAGGCTTCAGGTACTTCCAAAAACCAAACATCTGATAGCAGGTGAGGGTCAGATGGGTAGAGGTAACCACTGTCACTGTAGGGCGACAGCAGGAACAGACCAGAGTGGGAGGTCCATCATGTGGCTCTTTGCAATGCAGGGGCAGCAGTGAAAGGATTCTGGTGGGAAGCAGAGTTCTGAACACACACACTCCACCCAATGATGAAGTCAGCACTCAGTACCTCAGCAATAACCTCTAATGTAGGAACCAGTGGAAAGCAGGAATATAACCACTTCAAGCCCTTAGGACACACCCATACCTGCTCGGGTTGAAGCAGCATCACGATATAAACATTTTCAGCCGGCGATGGGCTTTCTCAGTTTGATCAGATGCTTTCAGGGCAGAGAAGAGATCTGGTGGTCTAATAGACCGTAGAGCTCTCCATAAAGAGGACCTGTCATGCTTATTGCTACCACAAGGGATGTTTTTCATTCCTTGTGATAGCAATAAAGTTTATTAAAAAAAAAAAAAAATTAAAGACATTTTAAAACCCCCATCCCCCAGTGGAACTGCGAATGCATACATAAGTTACGCAAACATATGTAAACTGTGTAAATAGAAAGCAAGTGGATTTGGAATATATGCTCCGCAGCTAACTTGTTACCAGAACATAATCTGGAAAGAGTCTTACGCAAAACGCAGCATTTGAAAGTCACTTCTATGCTAGCCCAGTAATGTCCAGTTCAGCAGGATGCCTACATGGCACTGCAAAAGTCAAGCTGCAATCAAAAAGACCAAGCTTTAGCAGTGATGTAGAGAAGGGCTAGTTTAAAGAAACAATGTTGAAGATAAATCTGATTCTAGCAAAGTTAAAGAGTAATTAGAGGTTCAGTTAAAAAAAAAAAACAAAAAAAAAAAAACACACAAACATGTTATACTTACCTCCTCTGTGCAGTTGGTTTTGCACAGAGTGACCCTGATCCTCCTCTTCTGGGGTCCTTCAGCAGCGCTCCTGGCTCCTCCTATTTGAGTGCCCCGTTCAGCTGCTCTCCCTCGGGGTACTAGTACAGGCATTCTTCCATGCCCTGCTGCTGCATCTATTGACAGACAGCAGGACTCGGCACCACCCACCCGGCTCCCGTGCCATTGGATTTGATTGACAGCAGCGGGAGCTGCGCTGCTATCAATCTATCCAATCAGGTCCCGAGACACCAGCTGGAGCTGGTGTGCTCGTCCCCGCCCCTGGAAAGACTGGGTTCAGGTACAGTATCTCACAAAAGTGAGTACAGCCCTCACATTTTTGTAAATATTTTATTATATCTTTTCATGTGACAACACTGAAGAAATGACACTTTGCTACAATGTAAAGTAGTGAGTGTACAGCTTGTATAACAGTGTAAATTTGAAATGAGGAGCAATTTGTTAAATTTGGTGTTATCGCCCTCACTCTCTCATACTGGTCACTGGATATGCAATATGGCATCTCATGGCAAAGAACTATGAAAATCGGAAAAAGAGAATGGTTGCTCTACATAAAGATGGCCTAGGCTATAAGGAGAGTGCCAAGACCCTGAAACTGAGCTGCAGAATGGTGGCTAAGACCATACAGCAGTTTAACAGGACAGGTTCCACTCAGAACAGGCCTCGCCATGGTTGACCAAACAAGTTGAGTGCACGTGCTCAGCGTCATATCCAGAGGTTGTCATTGGGAAATAGATGTATGAATGCTGCCAGCATTGCTGCAGAGGTTGAAGGGGTGGGGGGTGGGGGTCAGCCTGTCAGTGCTCAAACCATATGCCGCACACTGCATCAAATTGGTCTGCAAGGAAGCATCTTCTAAAGGTGATGCACAAAGCCCGCAAACAGTTTGCTGAAGACAAGCAGACTAAGGACGTGGACTACTGGAACCATGTCCTTTGGTCTGATGAGACAAAGAAACTTGTTTGGTTCAGATGATGTCAAGCGTGTGTGGCAGCAACTAGGTGAGGAGTACAAAGACAAGTGTGTCTTGTCTACAGTCAAGCATGGTGGTAGGAGCGTCATGGTCTGGGGCTGCATGAGTGCTGCCCGCACTGGGGAGCTACAGTTCATTAAGGGAACCATGAATGCCAACATGCACAAGCAGAGCATGATCCTCCTCCCTTCGGAGACTGGGCCGCAGGGCAGTATTCCAACATAACAACCCCAACACACACCTCCAAGATGACCACTGCCTTGCTAAAGAATGTAAAGGTGATGGACTGGCCAAGCACATCTCCAGACCTAAACCCTATTGAGCATCTGTGGGGCATCCTCAAACGGAAGGTGGAGGAGGAGCGCAATGTCTCTAACATCCACCAGCTCAGTGATGTAGGAGCGGAAGAGGACTCCAGTGGCAACCTGTGAAGCTCTGGTGAACTCCATGCCCAAGAGGGTTAAGGCAGTGGTGCAAAATAATGGTGGCCACACAAAATATTGACACTTTGGGCCCAATTTGGACATTTTCACTTAGGGGTGTACTCACTTTTGTTACCAGCGGTTTAGACATTAATGGCTGTGTGTTGAGTTTTTCTTTGGAGGGGACATCAAATTTACACTGTTATACAAGCTGTACACTCACTACTTTACATTGTAGCAAAGTGTAATTTCTTCAGTGTTGTCACATGAAAAGATATAATAAATTATTTACAAACATGTGAGGGGTGTACTCACTTTTGTGAGATGCTGTAAGTAAAAGGGGGGCAGCTGCAGCACATGATGGTTTTCACCTTAATGCATAGAATGCATTAAGGTGAAAAACCAAGGGTTTACAACCCTTTTAAGTTAGCCAGGGCAGAGTTGAAGTAAAGATGTCCAACCTCCTAGGAAACTATCAAAAAGCTGAGGCATCCTATTAGTGGAAGGGGTTTATGCTGGGCTGGCCTACTGTGGGCAACAGTATGACCTAAAAGTGAATTACTTTGTGACCTTCAATTTCATATTCATAAACTGAAACTACAGAGGGGTGAAAAAAATACAATACACCAGGGACTGCAGACAAACAGAACACAAACAAGGGAGAAATCTCCTTAACATCTACAGGAAAAACATCTTGCGTCTCTGAACCTAACATCCATCAAAGCAATGGGCAAACACAGGCTTAGCCACAGGGCTTAGCCGCAAGGCTGCTGGAAGCACTCAAATGTGGGTTGACTAGACTCCCAGGCTCCTTCACCACCCTGATGGTAAGACAAAAGTAACCTGCCACCAATAGGGAATCAGGTTATTATCTGGACTGTGATAATACCAAAATTTCCTTTTGCAAAAGAAATTTAAAATTGCATTTTCCTCCATTATATAAAATGTAAAAGCTTGCCTTCCAGGCACTTTTGGAGTCTTGCTCTGCACTTTATTCTCATTCAGGACAGTCTGATCTGCAGGAAGTCCATGCTGCTTGTTTCCAGAGGTTTGTTGCAGACGCGGAGAAGGTACAGATTGAGTCTTATGCGGTTTAGCTAAACTCTTTTGTCCTCTGCTATCCTTCTCTGCCAATAAGAGAAAGAATCAATTTTTCATGCAAAACACAGACCTCCACCTAAAGATTTACATAAAGCACCATAAAAATGTTATTTACCGAACTGTACCACCGGGCCACTCATACAAGACTTTTTTAACTTCTTCCCAGCAACAGTGCTCCAGCCATCTTTATTGCTGACAGTCAATGGGACTGGTTTAAGGTTTTTCAGTGGAACAACTTTTCTAGATAAAAAAAAATATGTTAAAAAAATATGTTAAACAAATTATATATATACACACACACACACACACACACACACGGATACTTTAAATTATGTGAACACATTTTCACAATTCTGAACCCCAATGGTAAAAATAATTTAGAAAGATATACTTCAAGTAACCCAAAATAGTTTTTGTTAGCTGCAGAAAACTGTACATAACTACTGTGTGAGACACTCGCCTCAAAACCTCTGTCATTTATCTAACAAAAATTGAAGTTTTGGAAGAATTTTCCAAGCAATACCTCCATCAATTGCCAACAGAAAAAAAAGACCATCAACAAAAGCAAATAGAATTGCCAACGTGATGTCATGGTTGTGTGGTGTGTCCAGTTTGGGTTAACCCATACTTAAAAAGTGAAGATTTAGGTTTATGCAGCCAGAACAGTTATACCCCGCTATTGGAAAGCCACCATAACTCTATTCCATACAGGTCCTGGAACACTTGCTGGTGCAGGAAAACGACAGGGACGAGCAATTCAAAATAACTTGGACCTCTTGGTCGTTATTCCTCTGCATTTCAGAATTGGATAAAGGACGACACTCCCCAACCTGCGACCAATTGCAACCCCTCTTCCTTTAGGCTTAAACCCTAGCTAGCTTCTTTTTTTTTTTTTTTTTTTTTTTTTTTTTTACTTTCCGTTGAAATGGTATATTCCCTGTGACCTCGCTAACCACTACCGGACGCTAGTTTTGCATATTAGACTACCCGGTTTCTATTAATGGTCGCACTTAAAGTATTACTAACCCACAACAATAAAATCAGTCTGTATATGCAATAAAGCATGCTTGTTATACCGACTGTGGAACCTAAGGGGTTAATCTGCATTGTGTAAAAGGGCTGTTTGATCCTGTATGTACAGATCCTCTTCTTCCACTGACTCTGGATAGTACAGAGCCTTTGGAGTGAGGCTGCACATGCTCAGTTTCGTGTGCATTGCTAGAGAGGTTTTTTTTTTCTTTGGGAGAGAAAACTCCTCCTACAAGCTTTAACCAGACACTGATAGAAGTCATAAGACTGCTATCTACTGCTGATGAGAAAAGGTAATTAGCAGTTTAAATTTACTAAAATTGTTTCATTTTCAGGTTCTGTGCACTGTTGGAGACCAGATAGTGTTAATAACCCAGGACCCTGCATTCACTATGACAGAATAGTATTACTTTTCAATGGTTTTATGATGTTTAACCAATTTGATTGGCCCGCCCACCTCCTAGCTACTTCCTAGGCGACCTGAGAGGGCTGTACTTTCACATTATACCGTCTGTCTTGTATCAACAGTAAAGTACCAAAGCAATATTTTTTGATATGTACATTCTACCACTTGTGGATAATTTAAAAAGTACCACTTTTGTATTTTCTGTATTCCTTGTATATGCAACATACAGTATGATATAAAACTTTAATAAAAGCAAGGTTGAACCAAAAAAACAAACAAAAGAAAACACAACTATACAGGTGTTTGGGTCCCCGGCACCACCATCTTGACCGTGGGAAGCTAACTGACCGTAATGCTTCACAGCCAGCTCCCCACTATGCATGAGTGAGAAGTGTGGTGCTTTCTGAATGGTCAGTTTGGGCCACCAAGCCTGTTTCTGGACTACCAACCATTTTCTACTCACAGTCCCATCCCAACGTCTGCAAGAGAGTGAATTGGTTCTTTGTTCAGAAAGTATGAGTATTTGGTTTCTATAGAGCACATTTGATAAAATGAAATGCTTCCAACCTGGAATCAAGAGCAAGATGCTTCACATTAAAGGATAGCTTAATAAATGTCCTCCCATTCAGAGTCAACAGCAAAACATTTGCAGGGATGCCAATACTCAAACATAAGCTGTCAATGACAGCTTAAGTCCCCGTTAAGGACTGGGAACAGATCAGAGCAATTCCTGAGTTATCAGTTACGTGACCAGCTATGAAACGGACAGTCTTAAAAAGTGAAACAGACCTTACCTAAAAAGAGTCGCGTAATAATGCTGTATCCTTGTATGTATTAAATGGGTCATTCAACAAGATCAGAATTTTTAAAAGTGTCCAGAGAAACTCACTCTCCTGGGCATGTGGATATTTAAACTGTTACTAAACCCAGGACCCTGCATTCACTAAATCTGGCCTCCCACAGTACACCGAACATGGAAAAGCAATTATTTTAGTGAATATAAACTGCTAAATACCCTTTTTCAGCAGTTAGATCAGTCTTGTGACTTCTATAAGTGCCCGGTTAAAGCTTGTAGGAGGAGTTTTCATTCTCCCAGGATTGTCATATGAGAATGCAGGACCCCTTACCCTCTGTTTGGACAGTGCTGATTTGCCCTGTGCTGATCACATGCTCTCTCCCAAGGGAAAAAAAAAAAAAAAACAAACACTCTATAAATACACACCAAACTGAGCATGTGCAGCTTGTCCCCTAGAATCAGTGGAAGATGATGATGATCAGAGAAGACAGGATCAAACAGCCTTTTTGCACAATGCAGGAGGATTAACCCCATAGGTTCTGCAGTGAGTATAACAAGCATGCTTTACTGCATATACAGACTGATTTTACTGTTATAGGTTTAGTAACACTTTAAGGTTATGAAACAGTCTACAAATGTTCATCCTAGTAGACCTATCTGGAATAAAATCTTCCTGGTCACTACCCACCAGATACGTGATCACCTTGTTAATCCAATTGGGCAAAAATTTCACCAGGATCTTGATGTCTACATTAATCAAAGAAATGGGTCAAAAAGACTTGCATCTGGTGGTATCCTTCTTGCCCGGAACATTTGGCTGCTCAATAACCAGGCCATTTTTTGCGATACTGTATTGCGTCGCTTTCACTGACAATTGCGCTGTTGTCCGATGCTGTACCCAAACAAAATTGATGCCCTTTTTTTTCCCCCACAAATGGCTTTCTTTTGGTGGCATTTGATCGCCTCTGGGTTTTTTATTTTTTGCGCTACAAAAGAGCGTCAACTTTGAAAAAAAAAATATCTTTTACTTTGTGCTATAATAAATATTTTAGTTATAGTGTCTACAAAATAGGAGACATAGTATTTTTATGATTAGTTTATTTACTAGTAATGGCGGCAATCTGATTTTTATTGGG